>NW_017671197.1:227702-337089 GCF_001879085.1 Nicotiana attenuata | reverse complement strand
CTTTTACCTCCTCAAATGTAACTGCTTGTAGCCTCTTTCTCTAGTTATCAATATGCGGATCGGATAGTTAAGGCATCCACAAACACTCTGATCCTCTCGCGATCTGTCGGGATCATCCACGTAGCATGCCGAGCTAGCTGTGTAAACCTCAACTCATACTGAGTCACTGTCATACCTCCCTGAGTCAACACATCGAACTGACGACGCAGCTCTTCCCTGTGGACTGGGCACATATTTTTTCCAAGATATACCGTAGAGAACTACTGCCACGTGAGGGGCGCTGCTCCAATAGGCCTACGCCTCTCGAACTCCTCCCACCAATTAAATGCAGGCCCTGTAAACTGGAAGGTAAGTAAAAGCCAGTCCACTAGACTCCAGAATACCCGCAGTACGAAGCATACGCTGGCACTTATCCAGAAAACCCTGGGCATCCTCGCCCTCACACCACTGAATGTCGGAGGCTGAAGCCTTACCGAACCTCTCCAAACCGACGTTGCTCGTCATCCGCATAGCTTGAACCACATGAGTGGAGCTGGTGCGACTGGGCGCAACTGGAACAACTGGTGCAGCTGGCTGAATGGCTGAGCTGGAGCTACCCCAGGTGTCTTGTTAAACCCTGAACAACCTGCTCGGGTGTGCGAGCATCGGGGGTCGTGATGAACCACCCCCGGTCTGAGAAGTAGCCGACGCGCGGTAGTAGCTGAAACTGCTTGAGCCAGGCCAGTACAGACGGACAAGATCTGAGCCAAAGCCTCTGGAGACCAGGAATCACGATGGGCACTGTCGGTGCCTGAACAGGTGTTGCTGGAGAATCTACAAACTGGAATTTGACCCTGAGCCTGGGTCAACTGGTGCTGGAATCTAACCCTGAGCCTGGTCAACTGTGGGTCAGCAGGTACTGTCCCTGCTGCCCTGCCTCTACCGCGACCACGGCTCTACGGTGCACTGGGGTCGTCCGCCACGTCCGTTTAGGCACGGGTTCTCGCCATCTGCGAGAGAAGATAGAATAACGGAAATTTAGTTCTCATAATAAACAAGCGCACGATTTGAATTTCAAGAAAGTTAAGTGTTTCCTAAAGGTTTCTGTAGCCTCCCGAGGATAGATACGGACGTCTACGTATCGATCCGCGAGACTCTACCAAACCGGCTCATGACTCGCGAGGCCTAGTAACCTAGGCTCTGATACCAACTTGTCACGACCCCAAACCCGGTCGTGATGGCGCCCAACATAATTGCTAGGCAAGCCTGACCACAGTCGTCCCAAATCAAACCGTAAACCTCAAACCGACAATCTAAAGAGTATAATATTTTAGAATAATAATCCAATAATTTATCAAAAATAATACTGAGAATATACGAAGTCTAATAAAAACACTCCCAAAAGATCTGGGTCACGAGCCTAGAGCCTCTAAACAATCTGAATAACAATATCTGAACGAAAATACTCAAGTCTGGAAATGTATATATATAACTAAAACTGAAATAGGAAGAGTAGTCAGGTCCTGCGAACGTCAAGCAGCTACCTCAACAACTCTGAATAGCTCTGGAAAACAAGGACTGCTCAGCTAAGCCTCCGGTGTACCTGAATCTGCACACAAGGTGCAGGGAGTAGGCTGAGTACTACCGACTCAGTGAGTAATAAGCATATAAAATGTCTGAAGATAAGAAATCCACGAAATACCACAAAGCAAAGCTAACACTAACAGTCCTACACCTTACTATGAACCAACAACAAAACAACTTCAAATATAACAGTCAAGTAAAATGTAATGATGCAATGCAATGCACATGAACACGCTGTGGCGTACAGCCCGATCCATTTAACGTCGACGGCGCTCACTGGGGGGTGTGTACAGACTCCGGAGGGGCTCCTTCAGATATAATCATACGATTCGCTGCGGCGTGCAGCCCGATCCATACTCAGTCCACAATATGCATATGAGTCACGTAACAGATTCAATTAATTTCCAAATTTCCAATTTATTAAGAAGAATATACTTTAGATATTTAACTTTCAGGAAAAGTGACTTAGCATTTCATAACAGTGATTAAACACAGGACTGAGATCAGTGATTATACAAGCATGCTATCACAATACAGGGTGGGTATCAGTCGCCAATATAGAAACATTCTTGTTCGGGATGGACCAAGTCACAATCCCCAGTCATAACCAATCCCGCACTTGCCATGGGGTGCGAGTCACGCCCTACAATAGCGTCACAATGTGATAAGCCGGGGTTTCAAACCCTCAGGCCATCATATACACCAACTACTCACCTCTAACCGGCCGTAGAATGGTCCGCAATGCCTTTTCCTTTCGTATCGACCTCCTCGCGCGTCGAATCTAGTCAAAATCACAACGAATACATAAATATGGGTTAAAGAAACATAACCCAATCAAAAATACTCGAAAAGTACTAAAATTCACGAAGTTGGTAAAACCCGAGCCCCGGGCCCACTTCTCGAAAAATTCCGAAAATCACACCAACGGATTCCTCGTCTCGCCACGAGTCCGTGCATATGCGGGACCGATTTTCGCTTCTGCGGTCCCGCTTTCGCTTATGCGGGACCGCTTCTGCGGCCACATTTCCACTTAAGCGGTTTTCACTTAGAAGCCCGGACTTCGCTTATGCGACGCGAAGTCCGCTTGTGTGGTTCCTTCAAAACCGCTTCTGCGGCACATTGTCCGCTTATGCGGACCCGCTGGTGCGAGCCACCTTCCGCATCTGCGGAATTTCCCTAGCCGGCCACGACCGCTTCTGCGACCACGTACCCGCTTCTGCGGTCCATTTCCGCAGAAGCGGAAACACCAGATGACAGAAAAATCTGACCTGTAATTACACCTCAAAACTCTCGTTTAACCACCCGAATTCACCCCGAGGCCCTCGGGACCTCAACCAAATGCACAGATATGTTCTATTACTTCATTCGAACTTGCTCGTAACATAAAAACACTATCATAAACACCAAAATCATCGAATTACCACGGATTCAAGCCTAAGTTAAACTAAAACTTCTGAAACTTGCATTTGATCTAAAACCCGACCTAAACACCTCCGAATGTCTGAAACTTTGCACGCATATCCAAAATCACCTAACGGAGCTACTGCAACTCTCGGAACTCCATTCCGACCCTCGGATCAAAATCTCACCTACCATCCGGAATTCGCCAAAATCCGACATTAGCCAATTCAAGCCTAATTCTACACCGGACCTCCAAATTCAATTCCGATTGCGCTCCTAAGTCACAAATCATCCCCCGAAACTAGTCGAATCATCGGAAATCCATTCCGAGCCTTCTAACTCATAAGTCAGCATTCGGTTGAGTTTTCCAAACTAACCTTCTCATAAAGAGACTTATTGTCTCATTTCTAACCGAATTACTTCAAATTCTCCAAACACATATAATGAAACATATAGAAGCATAAAACGGGGAAAATGGGGCGGTAACTCCCGTAACGACGGGTCGGGTCGTTACATTTCTCTTCTTCTTGTGGCTGAGCGAAACAATGACTTGCTCATGAGAAATCACGAAAATCGACCCACTGGGTCTACACCATTGCCTGAAGTGGATGAGGTGTATTCCCATTATGCTAAGCGTGGAAAAGGTCGTGACTCTATTCGTAGTCGTGATCGTGATCATGGTCGTAACCGTGGTCATGGCCGTAGACAAGGAAGAAATTTTCCTGGTGTTAATCATCCCCCAAAGAGAAATAACCACCAAAAGTGGAAAGGGAAAGATGAGAAACCAAAAGCAAATGGTCCAGAAACTGAATGCTATCGTTGCGGTGGAAAAGGGCATTGGGCAAATATTTGTCGTGTACCAAGACATTTGATTGTGTTTTATCAAGCATCTCTAAAGAAAAAGAGCCATCTGTATAAACTTCATGTTCTAAAAGAGCATATCATTTTCAAATTGTTCTCGCTCAGTACATGCATCAATACAATATTGCATTAATTATTTTTATCAAGGAGAATACTATGCCTATATAGTGGAGAATTGACTCTGATAGTTTGATATGGAACTGCAAAAGGAACGTAGCTTGATGCATATATTTATAATTACATTATTTTTAACTATGTGATTTTTTGCATCATAATTAGAGTTGGCTCGAAATTATATTACAAGGTCATTATTGAATTATTGATTTAACTCTGTTATTCTCCTAATTTTTCCTCTAAGAATACTAATATTTATTCATATATTTCTTTTGTATGTCAAATAATGGGAAGCAAATATGGATATCTCACAAAACATACTTGGAACAAAGTTCAATTGTAAAAATATTTGTTTAATTGATTCATGTACGACACATACAATATTCAAAGAGAAAAAATATTTCTCTCATTTAAGTATGTGTAAGGCAGATGTTACTACAATTTCGGGTAGTAGTAATTTAATTGAAGGCTTTGGAAGAGCTACTATAACTCTGCCTAAGGGAACAATACTTATCATAGAGAATGCAATGTTCTCCTCCAAGTCCAAGAGGAACTTGTTGAGTTTTAAAGATATCCGCAGAAATGGATATCATATTGAGACAATAGATGAGAATAATCTTGAATATCTCATCATTACCAAAAAGGTCTTTGGCCAGAAAAGGGCTATTGAGAAGTTCCCATCTTTGTCTTGTGGCCTGTATTGGACAAGAATTAGTGCAATTGAGGCACATTCTATTGTAAACCAAAAGGTTACCGATTCCAATACTTTTGTACTTTGGCATGATCGATTGGGACACCCTGGATCAATTATGATGAGACGAATTATAGAAAACTCAAATGGGCATCCATTAAAGAATTTAAAGATTCTTTTAAATGATGAATTTTCTTGCACTTCTTGTTATCAAGGCAAGCTAATTATTAGACCATCACCAACAAAGGCTGGAATTGAGTCCCCTGCGTTTTTGGAACGTATACAAGGGGACATTTGTGGACCTATTCACCCACCTAGTGGGTCGTTTAGATATTTCATGGTCTTAATAGATGCATCTTCTAGTTGGTCTCATGTGTGCCTATTGTCATCACACAACCTCCCGTTTGCAAAATTAATGGCACAAATAATCCGATTACAGGCGCAATTACCCGATAATCCAATTAAGTCTATTAGACTTGATAATGCTGCTGAGTTTTCATCCCAAGCATTTAATGATTATTGCTTATCAATTGGGATAAAAGTGGAACATCCTGTAGCTCATGTTCACACTCAAATGGCCTTGCAGAGTCTTTAATTAAACGTCTGCAATTGATAGCAAGACCGTTACTCATGAAAACGAGGTTACCCACTTCTGTTTGGGGTCATGCCATTTTGCATGCAACAATGCTAGTTCGTCTCAGACCGATAAATTATCATAAATATTCCCCGTTGCAATTAGTTTTGGGTCATGAACCTAATATATCCCATTTAAGAATTTTTGGATGCGTAGTATATGTGCCTGTAGCACCGCCATATCGCACCAAATTGGGTCCCCAAAGAAGGTTAGGAATATACGTTGGGTTTGAATCGCCCTCCATTATTCGCTATCTTGAAACATTAACGGGGGATTTATTCACTGCTCGATTTGCAGATTGTCGATTCGATGAGACACTTTTCCCAAAATTAGGGGGAGAAGTTGGTGAAACCAAATGGGAAATTTTGTGGAAAAATCCATCATTATCTCATCTTGATCCACGCGCCTCAATTTGTGAAAAAGAGGTGTAAAAGATTATTCATTTGCAGAGAATAGCAAATCAAATGCCAGATGCATTTACGGATATGAAAAGGATAACAAAATCACATATCCCTGCGGAGAATGTTCCAATCCGTATTGATGTCCCTATTGGACAATCTTCTAGTGTCATAGCTAATGAGTCAAAAGCACGCCTTAAAACGTGGCAGACCATTAGGTTCCAAAGATCGAAATCCTAGAAAAAGAAAAACAAATGATCAAAATGACACTACGAAAGAATCTCATGAAGAAATCCACAATTTAATAAATTCTGAGATTCATGAGGAATCCACTGAGCCCGAGACTCAAGAAAATAAGGAACTATCAATAAATCCAATCGATATTGAGACAAATTTGAATCGAGTGGATATAGTGGTGGATTATGTCTTTGCATATAATGTTGCATCTAGCATTATGCAAGAAAGTGAGGATCTTGAACCTCAATCTGTTGGAGAATGTCGACAAAGACTTGATTGGCCAAAATGGCAAGAAGCAATCCAATCAGAGTTGAATTCACTTGCAAAACGTGAAGTTTTTGGGCCTGTAGTCCAAACACCTAATGGTGTTAAGCCTGTTGGCTATAAATGGGTCTTTATACGCAAGAGAAATGAGAAAAACGAGGTACAAAGATATAAGGCACGCCTTGTTGCACAAGGATTTTCACAAAGGCCCGGTGTCAATTATGAAGAGACATACTCACCCGTTATGGATGCTATAACTTTCCGTTACCTCATTAGTTTTGCTGTGCAGGAAAAGCTTGACATGCATTTAATGGATGTGGTTACCGCCTACCTTTATGGCTCACTTGATAATGAGATATACATGAAAATTCCTGATGGATTTAAAATGCCTAACGCACATAATTCAAAGTCCCGGGAAATGTTTTCAATCAAATTGCAAAGATCTTTGTATGGTCTAAAGCAATCAGGACGAATGTGGTATAATCGTCTTAGTGAGTATTTATTAAAGGAAGGCTATATAAATGATGCCATTTGCCCATGTGTTTTTATAAAGAAAACAACATCGGAATTTGTTGTACTTGCCGTATATGTTGATGACATAAACCTTATTGGAACTCCTATAGAACTCCAAAAGGCAATTGATTATTTAAAGAAGGAATTCGAGATGAAAGATCTCGGAAAGACAAAATTATGTCTTGGTTTGCAAATTGAACATTTGGCAAACGGAATTTTTGTTCATCAATCTACCTACATAGAAAAGGTACTGAAATGGTTTTACATGGATGGAGCACATCCATTAAGTACTCCGATGGTTGTTCGATCACTTGATGTAAATAAGGATCCATTCCGACCTCAAGAAGAGATTGAAGAGCTACTTGGTCCTGAAGTACCATATCTTAGTGCAATTGGTGCACTAATGTATCTTGCCAATACTACAAGGCCTGACATAACTTTTTCAGTTAATGTCTTATCAAGATATAGCTCTGCTCCCACAAGGAGACATTGGAATGGAATCAAACACATATTGCGGTATCTAAAAGGGACTACCGATATGGGCTTATTTTATGGCAACAATTGCAGTCCCGATCTTGTTGGTTATGCTGATGCTGGGTATTTATCTGACCCACACAAGGCTCGGTCTCAAACAGGTTATGTATTTACCTGTGGAGGCACTGCCATATCTTGGCGATCGACTAACCAATCAATTGTGGCTACTTCATCTAATCATGCTGAGATAATTGCTATTCATGAAGCAAGTCGAGAATGTGTGTGGTTGAGGTCTATAATACATCTTATTCGAGACAAATGTGGTGTGAAATGTGACAAGTTACCCAAAATTTTGTATGAAGATAATGCAGCATGCATAGCTCAATTGAAGGGAGGATTCATAAAAGGAGACAGGACAAAGCACATTTCACCAAAGTTATTTTTCACACATGATCTTCAAAAGAATGGTGATATTAATGTGCAACAGATTCGTTCAAGTGATAATATGGCTGATTTGTTCACGAAATCTCTACCAATGTCAACCTTCAAGAAGCTAGTTTACAAGATCGGGATGCGAAGGCTCAAGGATGTGAATTGATGCTCTCATCAAGGGGAGTTAATGCGCGTTGCACTCTTTTTTCCTTACAAGGTTTTGTCCCACTGGGTTTTCCTTGCAAGGTTTTTAACGAGGCAACTAATAGGCGCATTTCTAAACATGTGTACTCTTTTTCCTTTCCTAGAATTTTTTCCCATTGGGTTTTCTTTTAGTTAAGGTTTTAACGAGGCACATTATCTGTTAAATAGACATTCGAGGGGGAGTGTTATAAATAGAATTGTATTTATGGTGAATGTCTAGTATTTAGAGAGATTCTAGGGTTTATTACTTGGTGGCTAAGTCACCATCTCCCTATAAATAGAGGGTTCTATTCCATTGTAATTCATCCCAAATTCAATAAGAATTTCCTCTCTCTCTTTCTCTGCAACATTGCTCTTGTTCTTTTATTATTTTTATAACATGAATAACATTAAAAAGAACTATATATTTGTTTATTTTATGGTGTTACTTATTATTAATCTCCTTATTGAGAATGATTTCTTAATGTCGCATTACTCGATTTTCAGCTTTAGTATATAAGGGGTGCTTTGATAATTTCTTAACTTAAAAAGTAATTTTAGAAAAGCTCTTCAAGTTTTAAAAAACAACTTACCTCTTTGATAAGGGACAGGAAAATCCTTCTCAACTTGAAACTGGGGGCAATAAAGGAAAGTTCCACGGGCAAAATGTGAAAGTGAAAAGTTTCCCACATGAAATAGGAAGAAAGTTCATAATTGCATATGGGAAAAAAAGCTATCTTGAAAGTTTGTGACAAAGTGCCTTTTAATGAAAGAAATATGCTAAACTCTTTTTTAAATAAATACAAAAAAAAAAAATAGCTTTTGCTTTATTTTTTCTAGAAAGAAATTGCTCATCCGCAAAAAGTTGTATATCTTTTACCTTAAAATAATGCCAATTTATTGACCCAATCTTTGGAAATATAATACTATATCCAAGAAATTATTCTACCGAATATATAAAACAGATGCTAGGTTAGTAACCATGACACGAGATAAAATGATAAAGTGCCTTTATTCCATGGTCAACTTTCTGCTTTAATCGTTCAAGTTTTATAAGTTCATAAATGGATCACATCAATTCAATTGAGTACCAATTAAACACAAATATAGTACAGTTTAGCATTAGAGCCCCGAAATGTAAGGTAAATAATGTACTAAAATATGAAATTATAGCCCAACATCAATATTATAAATGATGAGTGTCCTCCTTTAGTTACCAAAAAAAAAAAATGATGAGTGTTCGCGCTAGAACTTTGCGGTCGATTTATACACTATAGCCTAAACAAAATACAAATATACACTATTTAGATGTGTTTGGTATGAATTTTCAATTTTTTCATGTTTGGTTGGCCTTAATGTTTTGAAAAATATTTTCCTCCAATTCCCTATCAAGAGAAGAGAAAACATTTTCCAAAACTCCTATTCAACCTTCCTTATCTTATTCCTCATCCCCACCAACACCCACCAACCCACCCCACACCCCACCTCCATCCCACTCCAACCCCAACCTCCGCCCCACCCCCACCTACCACCCCCACCCCCACCCCACCCTAAATAAAATATTATTAATAATACTTTCTTTTGATGTTATACATAGATTTGCTTTTCATTTCAACAAATGAGTATTTTTTCTCATGATATAAAAAATATTTTTTTTCATTTTTAACAAAAAAATACTTTCTTTCATGTAGAAAAATATTATTTTTTTTTCATTTCAATAAAAAAAGTATTTTCTTTTCATGATATAAGAATTTTTTTTTTCATTTCAACAAAATGAGCATTTTTTTTCATGATGTAGAAAAAATATTTTCTTTTATTTCAATAAATGAATACTTTATTTTTATGTTGTAGAAAGAGTACTTTCTTTTTCACCAAAAAAAGAGTATTTTCTTTTTAGTTATAGAACACAAATTTCAACGTTATTTTTGCGTAAAAAAGTAAAGCAGCACATTAGTTCCTTTGAGTTTGCGTGAATTTTTAGAGACTTGGGGAGGGGAGGGGGATGAGGAGAGTAGCATAAAAAAAAAATATTTCTAAAAAGTTATTTTCTACTCTCCAACAAAACACTAAAAAATATTTCCGAAAAATATTTTCTACTCACCAACCAAACAAAGAAAAATAAGTGATAAAACTATTTATTTTTTTAGAAAATATTTGCCTTCGTACCAAACACACCATTAATGTATAATAGTAAACTCAATATAAGTAGAAAAATGAGGGCTTTGGAATAAAAGGACGAACCTAACAAAAGAGGAGATTCGAATCTCAGGTTTGTGATTCCATTGTTCAAAATCACATAGTGCAATAATGCAATCTTCAATGACTTGAAATGTCAAACACTAATACACTATTTCCTTTTTCGTTTGGAGGTTTAGAAAGAGAGAATAAGTTAACGAGGACTCAAGCTATGAAAAATACATGGACTTCCCTATTCTTTCCCTATATTACAATTTGCCTACCTTTTCTAGATTGTGGAATTTGCAGTATACTCCCTCCGGTCCACTATAAGTGACCAATTTGCTTTGGGTACGCCCATTAAGAAAATACTAAATTCTATACAAGAATACCTAGTATGACTAAATTACCCTTAATTAAATATTTAATGTGAGGAGTAAGAATTTTTTTTAGGAATATGTACATAAGCGTAATTTTGTAAAAACAAAGTAAATTTTTTCTTGATTATATAAATGGACACTTATTTTGGACCAAAATAAAAAAGCAAATTGGTCACTTATTGTGGACCGGAGGAATTATATTGTCCTCTCATGTTTCTTATCAAAATAAAATTAAGTTGAAGAATGCAAAAATTAGAAAAGAAAATAGAGTAATCGTCAATATGTTCTTTTATGTTGTAATAGAAAAACTTTTAATAATAAAAGTTTAGATTTACAATGTGAAGACGTTTTGTTTAATGATAAACCTAGTTAAAGATATAGAAATGAAATTTTATCCTATTATACTAATAAAAAGGTTAATGCTGGTATGCTGAGTAATAATATTAATATTTCGAATATACTAAAAAAATTGATTTCAAACAAGCCACATATTGATAGTGGTGTTATACTCTCGACTAATATATATAACACTTATATGAAGGTTTATTATTATTTTATATAAAATATAAAGAGTATTAATAATGTACATATTAACAATATCAGTACATATAATTTTTGTTTTATTATTAATCTTATAAAACAAGTGGGGTAATTTGACCATGGACAAAGCTCAGGAGTTAGGGGAGAAGTTGTTGGCTATGAGTGCATGGATGAGTATGGGGGACGCGTCTAGTATGTGGTTCACGACTGTGGATTGCATTAGGGTAGCTGCTAGAGAGGTCTTAGGGGTCACGAAGGGCTCTCCTGGGGGTCATAAAGGGGGCTGGTGGTGGAATGGAGAGGTTCAAGGTAAAGTGGAAGCTAAGAAAATTGCTTATTTGAAGCTAGTAGAGAGCACAAACGAGGAGGAAAAAAGGGCTTATCGAGTGTTACAAAAAGGTAAAGAAAGAGGCAAAGTTAGCAGTTACGACGGCTAGGAACGCGGCGTTTGCTCGTTTGTACGAGGATCTCGAGTGCAAAGGCGGGGACAAGAGGTTGTACCGGTTGGCAAATGTGAGGGAGAGGAAAGCCCGCGACTTAGACCAAGTCAAGTGCATCAAGGACGAGGATGGCAAAGTGTTGATGGACGATGCACTCATTAGGAGAGATGGCAGACATACTTCCATAAAATGTTGAATGAGGAGGGGGATAGACGCATTGTGCTGGGTGAGTTGGAGCACCCCGAGAGTCGGCGAGATTTTGGGTACTGTAAGCGGATTACGGTAGAGGAGATGGAAGGGGCGATGCGTAAGATGTGCAGGGGCAGAGCGACGGGGCCAAACGAAATCGCGGTGGAATTCTGGAAGAGCGCGGGGCAGGCAGGTTTGGAGTGGCTTACTGGGCTGTTTAATGTTATTTTTAAGACAAAGAAGATGCCCGAAGAATGGAGGTGGAGTACGATGGTTCCGCTTTACATGAACTAGGGTGATATCCAAAATTGCAACAATTATATGGGATCAAGTTATTGAGTCACACTATGAAGGTTTGGGAGATGGTGGTGGAGGCCAGGGTAAGGAGGTACGTGTCTATTTTCGAGAATCAGTTTGAATTCATGCCGGGGCGTTCGACTACGGAAGCAATTCATCTGGTAAGGAGATTAGTGGAGCAGTATAGGGAGAGGAAGAAGGATTTGCATATGGTGTTTATTGACCTTGAGAAGGCATACGATAAAGTTTCGAGGGAGGTCCTGTGGAGGTGTTTGGAGGTTAGCGGCGTTCCGGTAGCGTACATTAGGGTGATTAAGGTATGTATGATGATGCTAAGACTCAGGTGAGGAATGTGGGTGGTGACTCGGAGCATTTCCCGGTGGTGATAGGGTTGCACCAGGGATCAGCTCTTAGCCCATTTTTATTTGCCTTGGTGATGGATGTACTGTCGCGTCACATCCAAGGGGAGGTTCCTTGGTGCATGCTATTTTCCGATGATATAGTATTGATTGACGAGACATGTAGCGGAGTTAACACGAGGTTGGACGTTTGGAGACAGACCTTGGAGTCTAAAGGTTTCAAACTGAGTAGAACCAATACAGAATACTTGGAGTGCAAATTTAGTGACGGGACCCATGATGCAGACGTAGAGGTTAAGCTTGATGCTCAAGTTATCCCCAACAGAGCGAGTTTTAAGTATCTCGGGTCTATTATCCAAGGTAACAGGGAGATTGACGAAGATGTCTCACATCGCATCGGAGCGGGATGGATAAAGTGGAGGCTCGCTTTCAGTGTTTTGTGTGATAGGAATGTGCCGCTAAGACTTAAGGGTAAGTTTTATCGAGTGGTGATTCGACTGACTATGTTGTATGGGGCTGAGTGTTGGCCAGTCAAGAACTCCCATGTGCAGAAGATGAGAGTAGCAGAGATGAGGATGTTGAGATGGATGTGTGGGTGTACCAGGAGAGATAGGATTAAGAATGAAGCTATCCGGGACAGAGTGGGAGTAGCCTCTGTGGAGGACAAGATGCGGGAGTCGAGGCTGAGATGTTTCGGACATGTTAAAAGAAGAAGAATTGATACTCCTGTCAGGAGGTGTGAGAGGTTGGCCATGGAGAGTTTGAGAAGAGGTCAAGGTAGGCCTAAGAAATACTGGGGAGAGGTGATTAGGCAGGACATGGCGCTGCTTCAGCTCACTGAGGACATGATCTTTGATAGGAGGGTGTGGAGGTCGATGATTAAGGTAGAAGGTTAGTAGGTAGTTTATATTTGTTCACCGATAGTCTTAGTAGCATGCATGTCTCTTCATATTCTTAGATTTTTATTACGTTATGTGGTTTTGTTCGCCTCAGGTATTGTATTCCCTGTTGCTATTATTTGGTACTACTTATCCTTTATCTCTCTCTTTTCTTTTCTCTTCCATCTTTCTTCCTTCCTTGCTTTCCTCTTCTTGTTCTTGCCCTTCATGAGTCGAGGGTCTATTGGAAACAACCTCTCTACCTGCATTAGGAAGGGGTAAGGTCTGCGTACAGACTACCCTCCCCAGACCCCACCTGTTAGGATCAAACTGGGTTTATTGTTGTTGTTGTTGTTGTTTAACCTTATAACCTTCCACATGATATTTTTAGTGTATAACAAATTAGCAATTCTTACACTAATATTACTGTAAAACAATACCTATGGAACCAAAATTGTAGTAGTAGAAAATACCCAAAGCATAATCTTTACCTAACTAGTCCATGAAAATAACGGACTCCTTTGTCCTTAATGTAAAAGTTTAGAGGTTCAGTGAGCAATATTTGAAATTTCAGGAATCTTTCGTCATCAACTGAAAATTAGAGTAGTAAAGTACCACTATTAACCTTTTATAAGTCTACTTTTTTAAGACTGTTGAAAAAAACTAAAACCCAGAAAGCAAACAATAAAAAGGTCAAAACCCAAAAAAAATTGATCATTGCTTGCTCTTATTCGCAGGCTGGCTGTGGCTGCTAAATAATTCTCTACTGTTTTTGTTTTTCTCTTCTCTCTTTCTCCGTCACTCTCCGATCTCTCTATCTTCCACCTATATATACATATATATTCCCTCACACAGACACACAGTATACACACACATACACACAAACAGAGTTTCACATGGAGTCGCTTTCGCCGGCGATCGGACAGAAAGCGATTCTACGTTATACGACTACTTACAGCGATCACGATCTCTTTTTAAGTTCCGTTAGGTTAAGAACTGTACGGAATCCGATCAGAGCTAGCCGGAGATTGAAAATTCGAGTGCAATCTAAAAGCGGAGCCGCCGAAAATGCTGCCGGCGGCGGCGGCATCGATTTTAGTGATCCTGATTGGAAGTTAAAGTATCAGAGAGAATTTGAGGCTCGTTTTAATATTCCTCATATTACTGATGTATTTCCCGATGCCGTTGAGTATCCTTCCACTTTTTGTCTTAAAATGAGGTATGGTTTTGTAAAGAACTGTTTTTTTTTAAATTTTATTGTACTTTTCTCGCTTTATGTTAAAAAATGCTGGTTGAATTGGAAGTAGCGATTAAGTTTTAGATTTATTATTGAAAAGTTATAGGTACTACTAGGAACTTAAATTATAATGTGACATTCTTTCTTTTGTAGTAGTCTATTGCAAAAAGAATGACAACTTTTTATATGTAGAAAAACAATTAAACCTTAATTTTCCATGTATTTTAGACTACAAGTTCAAACGTATTTTTTTCCCCTTAAACTTCGTGTTTGGTCAAACACCACCACATAAATTGGGAGGGGTACTACTTTTCTTTGTATATTTGACTGAACATAAAGTTTAATATTTTAATTTGACCAGCTGCAGCAAGAAGCACCTATTTTTGGAAAGAAAGAAAGAGGTGCGGTTATTCAATAGGAAAAGAAAATAGTAAATATTAAAATAACTTTTGAAATTTTAATTTGATAGAAAAAATATCATATAAAAGTTTAAACTTTTTAAAAAGTTAATGATTTTGGATGCTTGAAAGTTATGAAAGTTATATGGAGTATAACTCTTTGCAACCTCCTAGTATGGAACGAGTATATCACATGAATTGGAATAGAGGAGTATTCCATTCAAATTTGATTATTCTGCTGTGTTGTAGACTTGTAGTATTAGTTACCTTTCTCTATGTACCACTAGTATTGCAACATTCAGTTGGAGTTGGTTATATCTGGCTTTATCACTTATCCAAATTTTGGTATTGCAAGTTTTCTTGCATAATTTGCTGTAATGCACTTGGCCGGTGGTCTGGTAATTAAATGGAAAGAGATACATTTGCTTAAAAAATAATGAAGATTTCGGACAGAAAATTTGCTTAAGGAGTAATTTTACTAACTTTGACTCATCATTCCTGTTACAGGACTCCAGTATCTGAGGAGTTTGCAGAAGGTTACCCTTCAGATGAAAAATGGCATGGTTACATTAACAATAATGATAGAGTACTTCTTAAAGTAAGTCCCTACTAATTTTGCATAGCTTTTCACCGTTCCAATTCAGTTTCCTGTTGATTATGGTAGTAAAAGTGACATGTATGTTTTTTCCAGTAATCATGTCATATTTATCTACCACTGCACTCGAAAATGGGGAAATATACCTTTCAGAAATCATGTGGAAAGTTAATGAGATTCTTCTTGTGGGGGGGGGGGGGGGGTGGTGGACCTCCATGTGAGTGAGCACTTTGTGCGATTCTTCAAAATATACTAATTTAGCAACCAAAAAAACATGTACCATACCATGCACTTATGAGTGTGGGGGTACCTTCCCTTATATTAGTGCCTGTAACATTGGTTATCACTCTCTAATGTTTTCCAGTGGTAATGGACTTCAGGTCAAAAACCATGTGATATCAATTTAAAGTTGATTATTGTGTGGTATATCTACTTCTCAGCAATCAGCACTGATCTCCAGCTACTTGGTTATTGTCTTTAATTCAAATGTGGAAGCTCTGGCTCGTATTGATGTAGTTTTCAACTTAGTACAGAGAACAGATATTACTTTCTAGTAATTTTCCTCTGGTACTATGATTCCTTGTTCTCCTTTGACATAGATGGATAGATTAAATAGTCAGGCAGTAATATCTATCTTTTGTAGCTGCTATTTACCTCGTCCTACGGTTGAGGGTGGCTGTGTTTACTTATTTGATCCTCTTCTATATCAAGTCTTCTATACTGATTTTCTACTTGACTGGGCAAAATACACCTGCATGTCTAATGTGGATCATTTTGATGGAAAGTAGGTAGGCAGTTCAAAAAGCTAAAAAATCCAGTTTTATGTCACACCTCACAAGTATTATTTTTTCTTCCGTTAATTAAGAGCTCGAAGTATTATTCCTTGCTGAAGATGGTACTATCTCACTGTTCCAAAATATACATACGTTCCGCATATTGAGGATCAATTTAGATTTATCGTCCATTTTAATCATTTAGGTATTAGTTGATAAAAAACTAAACTTCAACCTCCCATTTCAAAATGGCCTAAAAAGTATTTATTTGAATATCTTAGTCAAAAGTTGGTTTGACTCCCGGGAAGTGTAATAGGACTATCTTTGGAATGGACAAAGTAGTTGACAAAGTAAGCTATTTGTTTTTGTTGTCTGCTGATGGAAAAGTAAATGTTTTTTTTTTGTTCTATTTCCTCCAAGTGCACTCATATTATTTAAGTCTTTGACTCCGAGTAAACAATTTACGTTTCAGGTAATTAATTATTCCTCTCCAACATCTGCTGGTGCTGAGTGCATTGATCCCAATTGTTCATGGGTAGAGCAATGGTAAACTTCTTTAGAATTTTCTACATTAAAGAGTTACATGATACAATTATATACCTGTGAGGAAATGATACAATCTTAACTGCTTATTGATATCAGTTTAACCACTCACAGTCTCACCCCCTTTTATTCAGCATAAGTCTTCCATAGTGCAATGCCATGTCTATAGATTGACAAAATGATTCTGGATTACTAAATTTTCTTTCTCCATCTACGAGCTCCTGCTCCCAGTTGTCACAAATCGAAGTCCTCTATCAATGTTGACTTTTCCACTATGGAAACAGCTCTACACCCGAATTGCCACTATCCATTTCCTTGCCATCTTCTAAATTTGAAATTTCCTTTCTCATAGCTTACAGAAATAAAACTAGATAGTTGAGACTTGAGATGTTAAAAAAGTTCTTCAATGAATTAATAGAAAAAAGGGGTTCTTTAAAATTATATTCAACCTCTAATAACTATTACTAGATATATACAATGTTGCATGCCAAGGCACAAATCCGTGAGGTTTATTGGGGCAAAGCGGATAATATGTGCCATGGGCTGTGGCTGTTGCATTTAGATCCAACAATTTTGTGCCAAGTATCATTCTTGTTTTAAACCTGGTAAGACTTTAACATATACCTTTTGGCACCAATTTTTTTAGGGTTCACCGTGCTGGTCCTCGAGAGAAGATATATTTCAAGCCAGAAGAGGTGAAAGCAGCAATTGTAACTTGTGGTGGACTTTGCCCTGGGCTTAATGATGTTATTCGACATGTAATAGCATTTTATTATTGTTTGGTTTTGGTTCTTTGATTTCTCAGGATGTAGTTGATTGCTGCTGCACTTTGTTGTTCGTCATCCTCTCTTTGTTTTTCATTGGACGCAGATAGTTATCACCCTTGAGATATATGGAGTGAAGAAAATTGTGGGAATTCCTTTTGGATATCGTGGGTTTTCAGAAAAAGATTTAGCCGAAATGCCAGTAAGTTACATTAACTCTTCTTCACTGCCCAAATGCTCCTTAAATTTTCAAGTTATGTTATTCGGAATTAAGTGCAAAAGCCTAACTTTAATCTCCAAACCGTCATTACTGATGAGGTGTTATTCTACAATCGAAGATTTCTCTTTAATGAGGTCATGTGTTTTAGTGATTCTTTTCCGGCTGCTTTGTTCTTAGTTATCCAGGAAAGTGGTGCAAAATATTCATCTTTCTGGGGGAAGCTTGCTGGGGGTATCACGTGGAGGACCTAAAGTTAGTGACATTGTGGATAGCATCCAGGTGGTTAACTGACTTTATCGTATACAACAAACATATAGCTCGTTTGGATTGTTGCATTAGAGATGAATTTGCTAGGGTTTATCTAAGATTCACTTCTTTTGCTATTGTCAGGAAAGAGGAATCAACATGCTCTTTGTGCTGGGTGGAAATGGTACACATGCTGGTGCAAATGCAATTCATGATGAGGTTGCTATGCCTGGCCTGTATAGTCATATAGGCTGCTCTTGTAGACCAATATGCATGTCAATTAATGTTCTCTGATTAGTTGAAGTTTGATTAGTATGGTGTGTAGTTGGAGACTGTATAGAGAAGTGAATATTTCGAGAATAAGTGATTCTCTCTAGTGGCTCTTTTAGAAAAGTAGAGTGAATGGTACCTCTTCCCACTGAAACTTTTTTTTGGGAAGTCCCTCTTAAATAGAAACTTATGCATTGAATTTAGAGTTTTGTCCCCTGAAATTGAAGAAAGCTAATGTATCAGATGAGCAAGGATATGTAATAGTCTAGTAGTTTCTCCCTATGTCCTTGCTTGTTGAATGGTTAATAACATTAAGTCCTTCTGCTGTTTTTAGAAACTCTAATTTTGTTTTTGTCTACTGGATGTACAGTGCCGTAAAAGACGTATGAAGGTGGCTGTAGTTGGTGTGCCAAAAACTATAGACAACGATATTATGCTTATGGATAAGACATTTGGTTTTGATACTGCTGTTGAAGAAGCACAGAGAGCCATTAATTCTGCTTACATAGAGGTACTACATCATGATCAACAATAATGTCATGCATCACTTTCTTCTATGGTCTATTCCATGATAGGAAGAACCTTCTATCTTCTTTTCCTATGTTTTGCTCCCTTCAATTTGCTGGACCTCCTCTGACCTAATTCAATTGACGATATCTTTTGAGAAGGAATTCCATTGACAATCTCATCAACTTCGATTCTGTGAATTACTCTCAGTGCAGTTATATTTTCTTGATCTTCTACTACAAGTTCAAGACATATTCATCACGTGTTGCCAAATCTTGCAAGAACTACCTTGTTTGACAGAATCGTCTAACTTTTTCTTTTCTTCTCTTTTCTTTTTTGGAATATCCCTAGTGATCAGTGTCTATTTTTTCCCTGATTTGTTGGACTTCGAGTTGTTTTCTCAAGTTTTTAAAAATTTGCCTCTAAAATTACATCTTAAAAAATTATCTCATGTTAAGGATTGATTTCCAGAAGAAAAGTACTCATTTGCTTTTTCCTCAATTACAGTTGTTTTTTGATGCCCCGGACCCCGCGCATAGCGGGAGCTTAGTGCACCGGGCTGCCCTTTACAGTGTTTTTTGATGAAGTAAGATGTTATTTGCTGGCATCAAGAAGATGCAACGAGTCCTCAATTACAGTTATGCATCATATTTCTTCCGTGCAATCTGCCTTAGATGAAGTTTCTTTTTCGCTCTTTTGCAGGCGCACAGCGCGTACCGTGGTATTGGAATTGTGAAGTTGATGGGCCGTAGTAGTGGGTTCATAGCTATGCAAGCATCCCTAGCTAGTGGACAAATAGACATATGCTTGATTCCAGAGGTTTGCCTGATATATATCGGATGTTATGCAATTCTTTTTCTGATGAGTTTCTTATTAAGATCATATCTTATTTCTTATCTCAGGTGCCTTTTAATCTGCATGGTCCACATGGTGTATTGAGGCATCTAAAATATCTGCTCGAGACAAAGGGATCAGCTGTGGTCTGTGCAGCAGAGGGAGCTGGACAGGTTAGTTCCATCATAATCATGTTTGTGGCATAGGGATGTAAACATGAAATGAGTTTTTTTTACTGAGAAGGTCCCAACTAACAGAAACTGAAAGCAATCTCTATAAAACTAACGAAACTTGCACGTGTAAAGCATCATTACTATAGTCAAAGCATGTGACAGTAGTAGTTACTTCAATCAGTTCTTCCTTTTCTTCCTTAACATCTGCTTACCATCTTGACCGTCTCCATAATCTGTGTGTTATAGTTAAGGGCTCGAAAGTTTCATATGAACGGGAATTCTGGAAAAAGACCTCAGTCATTCGTTTGTTTTGTAGGAATCCATTAGCATTTTCTTCACTTAGATGAAAAGTGCTCAGGTATAGCAAATTTAAAGGATCTTTTGTGTTTGGTAACAAAATAGGGACAAAAATTGACCTACTTACGGGACTATTCTAGTTAAGAACTCAATATTAGGTAGTATTTAATATCCTCATAACTTATCCCCTTTGCTTTTATTTATGTTACATAGTTTTCTTTTTGAACCTTTCTTTCAGTTCAATGTTGTCACTATACAAGGCTCAAAGGTTATTTAGATGTTTACAGTTTTGGTTACTTTATCATAATTTATTGTTTGCAAACTATAGTAATGAAAACAGATGGATCAGTTTCTGATTCTCGACAACACTTAACTGCATCTGGCCCAACCTTCATTGCAGGATTTCCTCGAGAAAACCAATGCAAAAGATGCATCTGGAAATGCTGTACTTGGAGATATTGGTGTTTATTTGCAACAAGAGGTTAGTGGCTGGCCAGCTTTACCTTTGCGGGATTTTTGCTAGATACCTCTTAGCTATTCACATGAATGTTAGTCTATACATCCCTTTTCATTCTGAGGATTTTATTTTTTATTGATCTTCTTCATTAAAGAAGTTCAAGTTACTTGACCAAATCACTTGTAAGTTCTACTTGGCATCTATGTCCAGTATGAGCACAAGGCATGTGGTGCTCTACTTAACATAGCATTGGTAATCTTCATAAATTCTTTTTCATGCATCTGTTCCTCAAGACCGTCTTTCAGTTGGATCAATTTTAGTGGAGTTCTTAAAGAGCGTTTTTGCTGGATGTAACTCCTAGTGTTAAAATTTCTTGTGTGGTCTCATGTATTGCACATAAAAATCTTGAAACTTTTGTTCTGGAATTTCTAAAAGGAAAATTCTTACCTGAATATCATTTTATCTAAGATTGACCTGTAATTGTGTATTAAACTGCTATGACTGGTGTCCTTGCTTCTTTCCCTTGAAATGAGGTCATCTTCAATCACTTTTTAACTGCTATCTAATTTGTGGTCATCATCACTTTATCTTTTTAACTCTGCCTACATGAGCTTCGCAATGCATAACTGGTGCCGAGCATACAGGAGAAATGTTGTGGTTGGTGATAGGTTGACCGCCAGTGTGAAAATAGTAATATCATTATAAATCCACTGAATTCTATCTGGAATAATCTAATAAATACAGAGCATCCATTTAACCGATCCTCAAACTAATTTGTCAGGTTTAGTTGATTGATTGATTGATCACTTCATCTTTTTGATTCTTAAACCACCGTACCTGGCAGTAGAAATTTCCATGCACATTAAGGCTCATGGCTCGCTTCGTTATCCTTTATCAAATTATGAGAAATTCATGATAATCTGCCTGCTCTCTGACAGATTAAGAAGTACTTCAAGGAGATGGGAGAGACATCTGATGTGAAATACATTGATCCTACTTACATGATCCGTGCATGCCGTGCAAATGCTTCAGATGGAATTCTGTGCACGGTACTTGGACAAAATGCTGTAAGTCTCTCATGCTCACTTATTGATTAATTCAGACTTGTCCTTCCTGACTCATGTGTTTTGTGATTGAGACATTATTCAACCATTTATTAATCCACCATGCACTCTTCGTTTTGACAGGTTCACGGTGCATTTGCTGGATATAGTGGTATCACAGTGGGTATATGCAATACTCATTATGTCTACTTTCCAATTCCAGAAGTCATCTCTAAACCCAGGGTTGTGGATCCTAACAGCCGCATGTGGCATCGTTGCTTGACATCCACAGGCCAGCCGGATTTTCTTTAACCAAGAGACAATCTATTGCAGTGTAATATCGAGAAGCAGGGAGCCAAATTGAGAAGCTTTATGGCTTTGCCAGTTCCATTTATTTAAGAAAAATAACACGGAAAATAAGTTTCCCCCATTTTTTGCTAGGCATACATAATTTGATGCCAGTTTAGGAGGGCATATTGATAAATGAAGCTTTGTCAGAGACCAGGAGTAGCATTAACTTGTTCCTCACATTCTGTAAAGCTTCTCTCATGGTTAAAGAAATTCAATCTTAACCTAGCCCTTATGTACTATTTGGACTTACTCCTGGACCAATAGGTATACCATAAGTTATCGTCATTCAGTTGGACTTAGATTCATTCATCTGTAAGTCAGAACTTCTATGGGACTGTTTTAATAATATATGACATGCGAAAATTCAAATTTGTTTGATGTCCGTTCAAGAATATAGTGGCCTCTGAATGTGATTATGATATTCTTTAGATACTGAAAAAATTTCATGGGAGTTTACCTGTTATAAACTAGCGATGAGTTTATTATCTTTTGCCAAGTATTAGTTACACCCATAAGGATCCGTTTGATACGAGGGATAAGGGATAATTGATTCCGGAATTAAAGTTGAGATGAGTTTATCTCACGTTTGGTTGGGATAAAATCCTGGTATAACTAATTCCGGGATTAGTTATCCTGGGATTGTAGTGTTATTTTTATCCCTATGGAAGGGTGGAATAACAATCCCGGATAATAAATTCAAGAATAATTTATCCTAGGACAACTTATTTTCCAACCAAACGACCTAGATTGATCTGTGAATTGGTTGAAGTTCTAGTACCATGCAGAATATTTGGTTTTTAGTGCATGCAGATTATGCTGCATCCACTAGTAGCAGTGGTAGGAGAACAGCAGAATACTTATAACCATTAAGGACATTAAGACTGGTCAACCACCAGGATTTATTAACTGACAATGACTACTGTAGTCGTTACTGTAGTCGTTGCTTTCGTTGAATAAATTTTCGATAAGGAAAAAGTTACTGTTAAATTGCCAAAGGATGTCAAAGACCTAGTAAAATAAAATTTCTCATAATTAACAATATATTCTATAGCATATTCTGTCCTTATATACATAGGAATCGACAAAAGGAATCAGCTTTAAAACTGGAGATTCATATTTGATCATGCTAAGCTGCTTGTTGCTCGGGCAGAACTGTCCAAATACCGCAAGTTTGTCTGGACATGATGTTAGATTGATTTTCTTATTTTGGATACATTTGGGTTTTAAATTTCGTGTGGATTGTGACAGAAAAAAAAAATATATTTAGACCTTTTAAATTCAGAGACAAGTGAATTGAATTAACACCTGGGCACCTGGCTACTTTATGTCGTGGTACGTGGCAGAAAATTAATGGCTGATTTTATGCCCTTTTGGAGCTGAAAGTAGAAATGAACGAAAAAGAAAGTCGTCGCCTGAGAGATTCGAACTCTCGCGGGGAAACCCCATGTACTTAGCAGGCACACGCCTTAACCACTCGGCCAAAGCGACTTGCTGATGGTTGCTGTGAAGCTGGCAATTTATTTGACCTACTCTTTTATAGTGGTGGCAAAATGGTTAAAAGAAATCAGTTATTCACCTATATTATCCACTTAAAAATGGGTTAGATAATGAACTTTATAAAATTGGTCAAATATGGATAAGAATCATATTATCCATCTAGAAAATGGATAACTAATGAGTTTAACTTTTACGTTTGTAAAACTTCAAATTGGGGGTTTCTCAAGTTTGGAAGACTAGAAATTCTCCCAAAAGTGATCATATTCAATAATTAATGGATAATATGGATATCCATATCGGTTAACCCGTTTTGTATCCGTACTAAATATGGGTCGTGTCGGATAATTTATTTGTTTTTTGATTACCCCTCTGCGGCCCGACCCATATCTAACCCGACACGCTCGTTTGTTACCTCTAATTTTTTCCACTAATCCGGACAACAAGGACTATTTCTTAGTCCCAAACAAATTGAGGCTATAAATCCTCACTGATCATGTTACTCCATTTAAATTATTAAAAATAGAAAGTACCAAAAGTTCTAGTGACAATTAAATCCCTGAAAAACTAAACACTTTCTAGAAAAAGCATACAACATAAAATAGAAGTGCGCAATAACATGGCTAAAACATAATCTATCTATATTATATTAAAAGGAGGGCAATATGCATTGTGGTTAAACCAAGTAGCAAGCTAAAATGAAGCCACTTGACAATTTTAGGACAACATTAATTATTAATAAAAATTATAAATGAAAATATAATTAATGGAAGTAGTTGAATTAATCTTATACATAATCTAAATAGATCTTAGAAAAATCTATTCTATATATATATATATATATATATATATATATATATATATATATATATATATATATATATATATATATATGGAGGTAAAAATTAATTAAAAAATTATAATAGAAAACAATAAAAAATATAGAAATACGTAAACTTAGATAACCTATGACTATTTATAATTTAGAGTAAGTTAAAATATAAAATAAAACTAAAATTTACTAAGATATTAAATATGTATTAACTTTAAAAATATGTAAGAAAAAAATTAAATAATCAGTTAAAACTATTTTAATAACAAAAATAAAAAAGCCATATGTCACGACCCGGATTTTCCACCCTCGGGAGCCCTACTAATAGGAGCTATAAAGAAGAACGAGGCAATTAATATAAAAGCGGAAGTCTCGAAACATAAATAACTGAAACCAAGTGCGGAAATTCAAATACACTTCTACCCAGATCTGATGTCACTAACTCACGAACTTCTACTGAATGCTAAATACAAAGTCTGAATAAGAATACAGTACTGTCTGATCCGATACAAGGGAAATCAAACGAAAGACAGAGATAAGAGAGACTCCGGGCCATGCGGACGCCAGCAAGGCTACCTCGGAAATCTCCGGACTGAAGTAAGCTCCCAACGCTCCTACTAATGTCCAAAAGCTCCTGCTCCGGTACTGTGATCTGTGCAAAAAGCACAGAAGTGTAGCATCAGCACAACCGACCCCATGTGCTGGTAAGTGCCTGGCCTAACCCCGGCGAGGTAGTGACGAGGCTAGACAGGACCTACCAAAAACAACCTGTGCAGATATATACATATACAAAGGCAACAGAAATAACAACAGAGAATATCAACTAAAAAGGGGAAGGGGGCATGCTCGGGGAAAAATACAGCTAACACAGATCAACGGATAATAACGACGAAACTATCTCAATACCATAGCTCATTTATAGGTGGTCGGCGCGCCACATGATCCCATTTCTTAATTCATAAGTGGACGGCGTGCCACACGATCCCATTTCATAATATATATGTGGACGGCGTGCCACACGATCCCATATTATAGAATATAAGTGGACGGCGTGCCACACGATCCCATTTCATAATATATAAGTGGACGGCGTGCCACACGATCCCATATTATAGAATATAAGTGGACGGCGTGTCACACGATCCCATTTCATAATATATAAGTGGACGGCGTGCCACACGGTCCCATATTATAGTTCAAAATATCTGACTTTGTAAAGAAGGCCTCATTAGGGGAATTCGACAATACGCTTTAACCCGGCAAGGGTACAGCTAACAGCCCAAATATCCCGGCAAGGGAGAGTACATAATAATTGTCTACACGTCCCGGCAAGGGAATAATCACAACACATCCTCTTTTAAATCACTTCTTTCTCGACTATCACATTCTTGTTCGAGCCAACGCTCCAAAATATACCAATCACAATTCTTCCTCAACCGTTCACATTATATGAAATTTATCAATTAAACAAGGAAATTGTGTCACGTCATTCGAATTAAAAGCAGTTAAGACTCACGGTCATGCTAGACTCCGGTGCTTAGATAACCGTCACCATACCTATACACCGTACTCCACATTTAGCACGTAGCAAATAACATCCTAATCCTATTCCCTCAAGCCCAAGTTAGAACAAACACTTACCTCAAAATGCTTCAAACTCAACTCAATCCTCTAGTATAGCTTTACCCTTCGAATTCTCCACCAAACCGCTCGAATCTAGTCACAAATTACTTGAGTGTATCAATAAAGGCTAATCTAATAAATTTGAATGCATGAAAAGTGAATTTTCCCAAAGTTTGTTCAAAAATCCCCAAAATGCCCCCGGGCCCACGTGGTCAAAACCCGAGGTTCGAACCAAAACCCGACTACCCATTGCCCCATGAACTCAGATAAATAAGTTATTTTGGAATCGGACCTCAAATTGAGGTCCAAAACCCCCAAATTTTGAGACCCTAGTTCTACCCTAAATTCCCAAATTCCCCCATTAAAATCTTTGTTTTGAAGTTGAAATTATGTTTAAAGATGTTAAGAAGCAAAGAAAATAAGTTGGAAATCACTTACCAATCGTTTTGAAGGAGAAGAATCGTTTGAAAAATCGCCTCTTATGTTTTGGGTTTTGAAAAAAGTGCAAAATGACTGAAAATCTCAGATTTATATACTTTGCCGAAGGACTGGCGCGGACCGCGCAAAAATTCCCCACGGCCGCGCCGAGGAAGGGAGGGAAAACAACTCTCTGAACCTACCCAGCGCGGACCGCACGATTTTGGTGCGCGGCCGCGCTTGTGTCTTGCACCTGGGGCCTTCTCTGAATCTCCCAGCGTGGACCGCACGAACTTGGTGCGCGGCCGTGCTAGTCAAACCAAGGCTGAGGACCCCTCTGAATCTGGCCACACGGACCGCGCGGACTGCAACGCGGCCGCGCTGGGGCCTACAACACTGCAACATCTGTTACTTTAAGCCTAAGGCCTCCCGGGACCTACTCAAAACTCACCCGAGCCCTAGGGGCTCCAAACCAAGCATACACACTAACTCAATAACATCCTACGAACTCATCCGTGCGATCCAATCGCCAAAACAACATCGTAATCATCAAATTAGGCCTCAAGACCCATGATTTCCTTCCAATTTTCATAAGACATCAAGTTTAGAGTTTTTTTTGTCCAAAACACGTCAAACGACGTCCAAATCTAACCAACTTTACAGCAATTGCTTAAATCACATTTAAGACTTGTGCCGGGCGTCGGAACCAAAATACGAGCCCAACAGCACAGTCTTCTAAACAAATAACACTTTCAAATTCTTTAATTATTTTCAGAAAATAATTTCACACTATAATTTATTTCTCGGACTTGGAACCTCGGAATTTGATTCCGGGCGCACACCCAAGTCCCAAAGTTTCCTACGGACCCTCCGGGACTGTCGAACCACGAGTCCGGATCCATTTGACCAAAACGTTGACCAAAGTCAAACTCGATCAATTTAAAACATCAAATTTTATTAATTTTCTCACAAATTCACATGTAAACTCTCTGGTTACGCGCCCGGACTGCGCACACAAGTCGAGGCAACCCCCAAGTGAGGTTTCCAGGGCCTCAGAAGTACAGAGGGAGTAGGAATACAGGTGATGACCCCTTTGGGTCGTCACACCATATTAATATTGATAAATTGGGTAAATGAATATTTTATACGTAAATATTACTACTACATTTAGATATAATATGTTCAAACAATTTTAGAAATATTTTTCTATGATTAATATTTGAAATATTTGCGGATAGTTTAAGTTTGAAAGCATAAAATAATTTTTTGAAAATGCGGTCCGATTTAGAAAATAAAATGATAAGAACTTTTTTGAATTTGAGATCATATTGTTTTTTAAAATATGATAAGAAAAATCATATTTTGGAATATGAACAATAAAGTTAAAGTTACTACCGAAACACTTTTAGTTTATCTATATTATATTAGAATGAGTATGATAGAAATAAATATTAAATTCAAACAAGCTAATAAAAGCCACATGACAATTTAATAATATTAGGTATTGAATAATATAATAGCAAAACTAAAGAATAAATAGAGAAAATAAACAAAAATTCATTTTTTTTGACATAGAAAAAAGGGTAAAACTTATTTAAAATTGGGATGAGAAAGTTTTTTTATACTATGTTAAGAAAGGTCATAATACGGATAAGTCCACGTAACTCAAGTCTAATAGACAAAAAATAAAAAACTAAAAATTGAATAATAAAAATAAATTAGAGATAATATGAAGATATTTATAAATCATATGTTTAGAAAATAAAGTAAATTACAATACTTAAAACATTATTAACAAATTTAAATAATTTAAAATTTTTGAGTAATATTTTTAAAACAAAATAAATATTTATTTTATATTTTAAAAAAATTATATATTTATCTATATAATATTAAATAATAGTAGTTGATAATGATATTAAATAAAGTTACAAGTTAATGGGCCACATAAAACGTAATAAAACTATACATTAGATAATAAAAAATAGCAAAATTAAAGAAAATTATTTAAAATTTACTATTTAGAAATGAAAGGGAAATAGTATTTGAATTTGAGATTAGAAAGTTCTTAGAATTATGATAAGAATGCTCAAACTATAGAGTATAGATATAATTTAACTTATTATGTAGTAATTTTAATTAGAAAAATTAAACTTTCATATTAAATACAAACTGAAAGAAGAATTCAATTTATTTTATTTTTGAAAATAATATAAAAATAATTATTATTACAATTATTAGTAGAATATTTATGACATATAATAGATATAATGTGATTCTATTCACGCTTTAAATTTATTTGATAAAATTAAATAATACTCATAAATATTATTAATAAGGTTATTTGATTACTATATGATGTGTATCTTTTGATTTTGTATAGATTTATTGTTATTTTTGCACACTACAATAAATAATAAAATAAGAACTAATATTTCTTAAAATAATATGATATATTAGATCATAATATTATAAGATTAATATTCTATCAAATTATCCGCGCATCGCGCCGATTCCACTAGTTATTAGTAATAGGTATCTCTTACTCCATTTAAAGTCCAAATACATTTTCTAAAGTTAAAAGGCTTGTACATATATAGTTCACTCTTTTTTGTTTTAAATTTTTATTTCCGTCTTGTTAATTTGTGCATTATAGTTTCTCTATAATATAAGCTCCGTTACCTCCAGCGCTAAGAAATGGGTAAATCTATCTATTGGAGTAGGTTTTATGCCGTGTAGATTATAAAGATTAATTGTGCTGGCTTCAGATTGACATCATTTTTCGGAAAAATAAAGAAATAAACTTTGCTCTAGAATAGTATAACGAAATAGACGGAAAAAATTAATAGTAACAGTAAATTACATCAAATGATGTTTCACAAGCAAAACATAACACTCAGACAATACTCACAATCAGCTCGAATAACATTGGAAATTTAAAAAAAAATAAAAGAAACAATAGACCAATAAGGGTAAACAAACAACTAATATGTAGTGGAGCTGCAAGATTAGTTGGATGGAGGAGGTGAAACTGTAGGAATGGTAGGAAGTGAGGGCATGTTGGGAAGAGGAATATTGGCAAGCATTGGTGGTAGAGTCATCTTTGGAATAGCGGGCAACGTAGGCAAAGATGGTAATGGCGTAGCCGTTGGAAGAGTTGGCAATGGTGGTAATGTGGCTGCTGTTGGCAAGTTTGGAATAGTGGGTAATTTTGGCATTGTTGGCTGAGGCAATGATGGATTGTAGGCAAGTTCAAAAGTTGCAGTAGCCCACGAGCAGCGTGTGTTGTAGGGGGCATTTGCATCTATACCCGCTTTTTGTGTTACGTTTTAATTTGTGCCTGCTTTGCAAAAAAAATTACAATTAGCGTACCCGCTTTTTCGCATAACTTCAACATACGGGGCTGAAGTAGCAAAGACAATTATGCAAAATTTCAGCATTCTAGTAGCCAGGCCTGAGTTTTTGTTTTGTAACTGTCGAACTTCAGCTCTAGGTTTTTGTTTTGTAACTGTCAAACTTCAGCTCTAGAGCTGAAGTTTTTATTTGTAACTGGCTTTTTGTTTGTGTTTTTGTTCTGTAACTGTCGAACTTCAGCTCTAGAGCTGAAGTTTTTGTTTTGTAACTGGGGAACTTAAGCTCTAGAGCTGAAGTTTCTGTTTTGGAACTGGGAAACTTAAGCTCTAGAGCTGAAGTTTTTGTCTTTGTAACTGGGGAACTTCAGCTCTTGCACCTCTTCTTGAAAAGTTAAAGCTCTTGCACCTCTTCTTGAAAAGTTCAGATCAACTGTTGGAAAGAAGGCATATATCGTTGTCTCGGAACGCAATTTTTGCACTTGTGAAGATGCTGCTACAGCTTTGAAATGGCCAAAGGCAGTCTGCAAAGAAAGAAGATTCAAGATTATGGATATAGGAGTTGGTGCTTTATCAGGAATTTCAAATTCAGAGGTGCCTGTTGTTCAAGCAATGTACGTTAGCATGAAAGGACTTATCAAAATTCATAATCCTAGCCTGGTGATAACAGTAGCTGATGTTGACTCTAATGTGAAGAAAGCTCTAAATATGGCTACAGAGGCTAATACTACTGTGATTTTACGCCTAATATTTCCCTTCCCTTTTGTCTACACTTGATCTGACATTTTTGACCTATGCATTTGTCATTAATCAAAGAGAGCAATGTTGAAGTCATCGTAGTAGAAGAAGAAAGAAGAAAACGAAGGAGGAGAAGGAGGAGGAGAAAGGGGGCTGAAGTTGTTTAAAAAGTGGGTACAAGTTAAAAGTTTTTAAAAAAATGGGTACAGGTTAAATGGGGACGACCAAATACGGCGCCCCGTGTAATTTTTACCTTAAAAAATGGGCTATTTTTGTTATGGTGTAAGGTCAAATATATTTACTTGTAATTCTTTCTTTTTTAAATGAATTTACCTTGAAATAATAAACTTTACAAAAAATAGTATTGTAGGATGAATAGGATCCTTACTAGATATTTCGAATGAATTAATAAAAACTTACAGTAGAAAGCTCTTTCCCCTTCAATGGATCTTGCGCGGTGCGGAATTTGAATTAATTGGAACCACTAAACAAGTACCGAACGTCAAATGATAAAAAAAAAAAAAAAAGAGAATCAAAATAACATTTTAGAGTATCAAGAACTACAAGTTAGCACATGATCTTATTTCTTTACCTTCTCTTTTGTTGGAAAAGGGTTAAATATAAATAAATGGGTCGATGGACCGACCCAGAGAATAGCTTTTAGCTGATTAGCTTTCTCAGAAAAGAAATACAAAATCATGGCAATGGAATTTCCATATGGCATGTGATAGAGTGACTAATTAATTAGTCAGATCCTTACATTAAATTTCTACTGAACTTGTGGTCAGGATTATTCAGCTTAAATTTTCTATGTAGTATTTGACCATTGACTGATGATTAAAACAAGAAACACTAATTATCAATCTGAATCTTGGAAGAGAATGATATTTTTTATGTAATTATCTGAGTATATTGGAGAAGATTATGCCCATGATTCTCAACTTATTAGTAAGATCAAAATGTTCACTTTTTAATTTAATAATACAACCAGACGGCAGACAATATGACTAGATGAAGTATCTTCATATTTTTCATTGATAAATTCCAAGATTCCTTTCTTCGTGAGGTAGTTAATATTAAGGGATTTTTTCATACCTATACAAAATTAAAAATTTTATTATCAAATATGTTCATGTTTACATAATTATCCGACCTACCCATATTAGTTACAAAATATATTTATTTATTTAAAGTTAGANTCTGGTGTTTCCGCATCTGCGGAAGAAGGGCCGCATATGCGGTTCCGCAGATGCGAGGGGTTGGTCGCAGGTGCGAGTTCCTAAGGAAGGTGAAAGGACTTATCAAAATTCATAATCCTAGCCTGGTGATAACAGAAGCTGATGCTGACTCTAATGTGAAGAAAGCTCTAAATATGGCTACAGAGGCTAATACTACTGTGATTTTACGCCTAATATTTCCCTTCCCTTTTGTCTACACTTGATCTGACATTTTTGACCAATGCATTTGTCATTAATCAAAGAGGGCAATGTTGAAGTCATCGTTGTAGAAGAAGAAAGAAGAAAACGAAGGAGGAGAAGGAGGAGGAGAAAGGGGGCTGAAGTTGTTAAAAAGTGGGTACAAGTTAAAAGTTTTAAAAAAATGGGTATAGGTTAAATGGAGGCGACCAAATAAGGCGCCCCGTGCAATTTTACTGTGTTGCAGTGATACTTGATAAGGATAATAATGCTATGATCAAGAAGAGGATTGAGCAATTGTTGGAAATAGCCATTGTTAATTAATTTGCTAGCTACATTGATGCTTTGTTTTCCAAGGAAGTTATGTTGTGTTTTGATTTGATTTGAGTTTGATTATTACAACTAAAGGGTATATATAGGGGAAATTCGGACCAAAACTCAATTATCCATTCACTCCTGAGCCCGGATATACAATTGATTTTGGAATCCGACCTCAATTTGAGGTCTAAATCCCAAAATTTCGAATCCCTAGCTTCTTGTCACGACCCAAACTACCATGTCGTGATGGCGCCTATCGTGGTACTGGGCAAGCCGATTCTTTACCAAAAACGACCCAATATTTCAATTTAAATATAACTTCAAGCTATTTAATAATAGAACTTAATAAAGGAAATCTGAATAATGAAAGTGCGGAAAGAAAAGCCTGATATTGGGGTGTCACTGGTCATGAGCATCTACTAAAAAACCTGTCCGAAGATACCGAGATTAACATAGTATGGAAATGCAACTACAAAATAAACTATAGGAAGATAGGAGGGAGAAGAACAGGGATGCGATCACCAGAAGCTACCTTGCCAAATCCGAGAAAAGTCTACAACTGGACTAGTCAACAGCCGCTACCGGGTCCTGATGCGCCTGGATCCGCACATAAGGTGCAGGGAGTAACGTGAGTACATCAACTCAGTAAGTAACCAAAGTAAATAAAGACTGAGAAGCAGTGACGAGCAATAAAGCATAATAAGTTCATATCAGGAAGATCTCAGTAAAATATAACAGGCTTTTAAAAGCAGAGTTTGAATCAAACCATTTCGTTTAAACTCAGTTTCAGTAAAATCATTTGAAGATATTCTCCAACAGTTCTTAAACAGAGGTTCAGTGCAACAGTGAGCAAAATGATAAAATCATAAACAGCCCCTCGGGCAAAATATCACTCATAAGCAGCCCCTCGGGCAAAACATCACTCAGATACAGCCCCTCGGGCAACCTCACAGTCACTCGTATACAGCCCCTCGGGCATAACATCACTCACACTCAGGGTACTCGCACTCACTGGGGGTGTGCAGACTCCGGAGGGGCTCCTTCAGCCCAAGCGCTATATCAAGCCACCTCGTGGCATAAATCAATCAGGCCCTCGACCTCACTCAATCATGAATCAGTAACAACATGCTGCGTCGTGCAGCCCGATCCCATAAATATCCTCACAAATCAGGCCCTCTGCCTCACTCAGTCATAAACCTCTCAAGCCACTCGGGCTCTCAGTAAAAACAGGGTACTCAGCCCAAAACAACATTTTATATGCATCAAAACAGAGTAATAAAGACTGAGTTATAAAATCAATAAGTGTAACAAGACTGAGTATAGATTCTTAACCAAAAACAGTAAGAGGGTAGTAAGAAAAGGCCCCTAAGGGTCCAAACAGCTCTAGCACAAGGCCCAAATATGGCATTTAGCCCATTTTACAGAAACTCTTTCTAAAACACATAAGTATCATATAGTTTCAACCAAATACGCAACTTTATAGCTGCTACGGGACAGACCAAGTCACAATTCCCAATGGTGCACGCCTATACGCCCGTCACCAAGCATGTGCATCACCTCAAAATAGTAAAACGATACAAAATCCGGGGTTTCATACCCTCAGTACTAGATTTGCAATCGTTACTTACCTCAAACCGATCAAATCTTCTACTCCGCGTTGCTGTTTCCCCTTGCTTGGCCTCCAATCATTTCGAATCTATTCACAAACAGAAAAATACCCTCAATATGCGCTAATGGAATGAATTCCACAAGAAAAACTATCAAATTAGACACAAATACCGCAATCATCTCAAACTCGAGCTCCGGACCCACGTCTCGGAATCCGATAAAAGTCACAAAACTAGAAAGCCCTTTCACTCACGAGTCCATCCATACCAAATTCATCAAAATACGACATCAAATGGTCCCTCAAATTCCAAATCAAACTCTCCAATTCCCAAGTCCTAACACCTCATTTTCACCCCTAATCTTCACTAATTACATGATTAATCAACGGGAAATTATCACATATACGAGTATTAGGGCACAAGCCACTTACCTTGCTGATAAACCCATGAATTCCTCCTCAAAATCGCTCTCAAAAGCTCCAAAGTCGACTAAAAATGGTGGAAAATGAACTAAAATTCGTGAAGTCCACCTTTTATACATTCTGCCCAAAACTTTCGCATCTACGGTTCTCATGTCACTCCTGCGACGCCGTACCTGCGGAAAATCCATCGCAGGTGCAGTTCTCACTTAAGCCCTCAGAAACTGCTTCTGCGGTCAAATTCCCGCACCAGCGATCTCGCATGTGCGTTCCAATACTCGCACCTAAGTATAGCATTCCTTCTCATGTCGAGACGGTTCCGGCGGGGAGGGACTTCGTGGAGGTCCATAGACCGGGGTATTGTGCTTTTTACAAATATCCCTTTGTAATTGGTCATTTGACTCTCACAAATGACCAATCACAAAGGGATATTCGTAAAAAGCACAATACCCCGGTCTATGGACCTCCATGATCCCTTGCGCCGGAACCATCTCGACATGAGAAGGAATGCTATACTTAGTGTGGAGGGCATCTATATGGGCCTGCTCAATTTCAGACACTACCGGAACGGGACTAGGAGCAGGATCCTTAAGAAAGTCACTTCGAGACATAGGGTGTCTCGGTAACAACTCTTCTACAGTGGGAAACGTGTCCCCCTCCCCTGCCATCGTGTCCTCACCACCAGAAGGAAGCGCCATGGATAACGAGGTGGCGTCAGAAAGCCCTTCACGTGACCGGTGTGTTCTAGGCATATTTACGGCGGAAAATGTATTAACGAGACAAAAGAAACCAAGAACAATGAACGGAAGAGAGGAAGTTAAGAAATCACAAAAACAAAGCTAAAGATACGAGAAGGAGTAACCAGAGGAAATGACCAAGGGTTTTTGAAAAAACAAACCCTTTACCTATTTATAGGGTTGGGTGGTGCCAGAATCGAAGCGAAAGGCCGCCCATGGCACCAAAACCGAAGTGACAAACCCTCAGTCTCTGTCTCGGGAAAACGCGTAATGATGACGCACGTGGAAGTGACGTTATTTCCCGATAGGACACACAACCCAAGATGTCGTGAAGCGCACTGCTCTTCCGTCATTGGTCAAACCGTTATGATTCGCAAACCAAATTTCTCCGCAAGTATAGACGATGTTCGATTATCAAGGACGTGTCGGGCCGCAACCTCGACAAGCGGAGGGACTAACTGTCTAAATCCAAATTTGGACGACCACGACCATTGCTGAGTGCGGTGAGGAATGAGGTCCTTATGATGTAGCGTCCTTTGGTCGTTATAAAGGGTGACGACCAACAAGTGGTTAAAGCAAACGCACAGCGTCTGCAGTAGTGTTAGCGTAGTATGAGACAGTAGGAATATGCTTTTTGAATATTCTTTGTGTTGTACCTCTTTAGGGTTTGAAAGGGGATTGTCCCTTATAAATAGTAGGAAAACGCTCTGTAAAAGAAGGAAAAGGTGAATACAAAAAAAGGACAACTTTGCTTACTGAATATGGATCTGATCCTTACATCATCTTATTTTGTTCAATCACATTCATTACAACATTTTTCGGCATTTGAAGTTGCCATATTTATGAGTAATCATTTGGTTCCGACATACAAGGAAGCATCGATCATCTTATCTTTCTCTTATATCATTTAATCTAGATTTTATTATACTTGGCTGAGATTTACCTCTTCGTCTTCATTGATTGATCAAACCAAAAAGCTTTTAATATCTTTTGGTCAAACACATATACTGGAGAAATACAGTTAAATCAATAATAGACAACTGCATGGCATTAATACAAAGTCTACTGCATAATAAATGTATAACACTCAAGAGAGCATAACCGATACGATACATATTGTTAAGAATCACTCAAAAGATAAAAACAACAGAGAAAAAGGAAAAAAAATAAAAAATAAACGGCAGAGAACATAGGGTAAGACAGGAAAATGTTGCAAGATCAGTTTGATGGAGGAGTTGCAAGTGTAGGACTGGTAGGAAGTGAAGGCATTTTGGGAAGAGGAACATTGGCAGGCATTGGTGGTAGTCATCTTTGGTGCAGAGGGCAATGTAGGCAAAGATGGTAAATTAGGTGTAGTTTTTGGAAGTGTTGGCAAGGATGCAGCACTTGGCAATGGTGGCAATGTGGTTGTTTGGCTTAAAAGGTTAACGAACAGTGTTTAAGCAAATCAATCAAATATATGGAGAAGAGGTAAATCGTAATCAAAGATAATCGACACTAGATAATGAGTAATCCTTTGTGGTTTGGTGATTCGGAGCAGTTAAAGGACAAAGTTGCGTGATAATGTTACAAAGATCCGAGGTATCCGTTTTTCAGAGAAAGAGGGAGATAGAAATTGAGACAGAGAGATAGAGAAAGTAAGTAGAAATGTTATTGATCCAAAATCCCCCATTACACAGTTGGGAACCCCCCTTATATAGCGGAGGGATTTCTCCTTTTTTCCTATTTACGATATAAAGATAAAATATATAAACTAAAGATAAAATGCACGTTACAGAGGGGCCGACGTGATTACATGGTCGTCCCTTGGGCCCGACCTTTGTCCACACGGCAGGTCGTGTCCATTTTGAGGACGGGGTTGGNTGTTCAATTATAGCTTGAAAATCAGTCAGTGTAGTAACCGTATTTGTTCACAGGACCATACTTTCTTCTCTTCCTCAAATAGTATAAAATAACATCAATGTGCTGCAAAAAAAAAACAGAGTTCATTATTTCTTAATTCTTCAAACAAATTATACACCTTTTAAACAAAATAAACTACAATATTCTCCAATAATAGAATACTACAGCTAATCATTACATTCTGCCAGGGTATGTGTTTACCGTGTCGTTGAGGACTTGTCCGGGATGTACTAAAGTGTAAAACCACTCCTTTTTATCAACTTTTTCCACTCCAAGATTATACCACGACTTAAACTGGTTATCTTTTATAGAATAAGGCGCTTTCCTCCTATTTAAACACATAGCAATTACAATAAATATGTTGATTCAACTGGAAATCAAAAATTTGTATGAACTCGATAATATAAAAACTTGTATAATCTAACCTCTTTGACACCTGTCGGTACCAGAGTATAACCACTTATTGAGTTCTTCCAACAAGTCAGGATCAACATCGTCGCCAATAAACCCAGTAAATGAATGCTTGATGAGGAAAATTAGAGGTCCTCCTGAAGTGCTCCCCCTAGAACTGTAAAAAGGGAGAAAGGGGGATCTGGCATGTTTTCGAGGCTGCCTTGTTCTTCCTTGTAAATTAAGGGTTGTGTCATCTTGGATAGGCTCGCCAAACTTAACAATCTGGGAGAAGTTTTCTAGCAACTCAAAATCATTAAGTGTTACTTTCCTTTTTTCAGATCTACAGTCATCTGACACCTACAATAATGTTGTCGGTTGGTTCACCTTCAAAATTTTAAAACAAAAGAATAAGAAGACATATTGCATCAGTTCTTTATGGAAAATTGAAACAAATTTTTAAAACCTTTTTTTCCCTACAATTGTAATGTAACATATAATACCACTGAAATGTTCACAGCAATCGTCTCCTGGTTGTATAACGTTTTCTTGTTGAATGGGAGATTGAATTTTTGTTGTCTCCTTCTCCTCATTTAAATGCTCTCCTGGAATGCCAATATTAGCTTCCTGTTTTAGAGAGTCTGGATTTTTGTTGTCTCCTTCTCCTCATTTAAATGCTCTCCTGGAATGCCAATATTAGCTTCCTGTTTTAGAGAGTCCACATGCAGAGTTTTCTTCTCTGTTACAATAAATGTGCGCAACTTAACTAATTTGTAGATTATTTGTAGGAAACATTAACAAAAATGTAGATAAATTATAGTGAATGTATAGTAAATTTGTAGAAATGTTGTCCTGCATTTGATATGAAAATTGTGAAATATGATGATAACATATACTAAATCATACCTGCATTTTCTTCATCAAATGCCCCTTCAAATTTGGAAGACAAATCAACACCTACAAGAACATTCTCCTCAATTTGTATGTCATTCAGGTGTCCTGTATCTAAGAAAACCATTGAAAATATAATGTAGATTGGTTGCTAGTAATCTCGGGTATATGTAGATATAATGTTGATATAATATAGATAAAATGTAAAGATAATGTAGATACCTTTTTTTACTACTGACGGCCAACACTGATTTAGCACTACTGTCCGGAATGTGCTGATTGTTCTTTTCTTTGCAATGCTCATCATTTTTCGTAGAACTGCCAATAAACTGCAAGCATGATTTATTAGGCTATATACTTTTATGAATGATAATAGATACTTAGAAATTATAAAAATCGTTGTCTAAAATGACTATATTTCGAATGAAACCTTAGCATCAATGTTATCCTTTTGAGTGTTTACTGCCTCTAAAATAGCCTTGATTGAATCTTTGAGTAGCAGTCGAATGCTACCTAGTTCTTTAAAAATATCTTTCTTTAAAGTTCCAAGGTCTGAACTCACCTACATATTAAAATAGAAAGAGTTAACGAAATAATTTGCATAACATAAATTAAAGAAACCATCTAGGATTATGTATAAATGTTACCTTATCAACATCTTTTTTTTTTTTAATTTGTTTCAAAATGTCTTTCTTGTCATCTTTTCCAATTGTCTGCTTATGACCGGATAGAGATGGAGAATCTGTCGGATGCTCGGACTTTGTTTCATCTTCTACAAGAATGTATTCAACTTTTATCTGGCAAATTCATTCTCGAAAGCTCTTCTGGTGCGTCAATTATGTTGGTGAACTGAGTGGGAAAAAAATATGAGAGACCTACTCATAATATGTATTAATTATGTAGAAAATTTATATTAAATTGTGTGCGCAGAAGCAAAAAAACATTTACCTTGATCCATGATTGTTTGATCATTCTATCTTCCAATGCAGATTACCATATCTTGTTCTTACTAGCTGTCCAGTTCAGTACGCAGGGGATCGAATTAGAAAATCTTGTAGCTATATCCATGTTGACCGTAGAGCAACACTCGTACAACCATATTTGCATAGCTAGTGCAAAACTTCGAATGAGATACAATGCACAGAAGGGTTGAGCTTGTGCCTAACGGACTCAAGCAAATATAAGATTGGATGCCCCATGCGCAGTTCGGTATACTGCCCGAGTCCACCAAGTAGAACCTAAAATGGTCTATCAAACCTAAATTTTCTTTGTCTGAAGGACATATGAAGAATTCGATGAGATAGAGAATACACAGCTTGACTGCATCCTCATCGTTCACCCAACTACGGCTGTTTACAATTTGTTTCAAGTATGACCTCTCAATTTTTTCCTTGTTTGGGAAATAGCTCCTCATTATTTTACTGTCATATGTAGTTGTGTAACCAAAGTCCGTCACTTCTGTAAATATCTAAGGCCACTAATCAGGGCAAACTCTCTCAACCCGAAATTCAACCTCTCACCCTTTATCTCTATTGTAAAAAAGTCGGAACCAGATGCATTCAATTCATACTTCATAAGAAGGTGAATTGCTTGATTTTGGATACATATTTTTGGCAAGGAAAGAAAATACCCAAAATATATCTTCTTGAACAGCTTCAACCCTTTTTCAGACGATAAATCCTTGATTTAGCCAGGAATAGTAGGGTCGCATAATGTCTGGAACCTGGTGATGTCATAATCAAAATCATGTGGTGCAAAAAACTTTCGATTCTGCAGCAAAAGAAACAGCAAGTTAATAAACTTGTTTCAAAACCAGATAACAATATAACTACATTTATACTACAAAATATCTACAAGAAGACAACACATGAAGAAAATTTGTTAACCTACAACAAATCTACACAATGTAGACAAAATATCTACAAATACAAAAACACAAAATTATGTATGTTCATGAGAAATAGAACAAGTTTTTTAGCTTTACAAAAAACAAAAAAAAATTAAAACTACTGAAATTGTAGCTTCTCCAATGACTGTTGGGGTACAGTTTTAGCTGATTTTTGAACCTTCTTCTTTTTTGAAGGTTTAACATTAGGAGAAACTCTGATTTTTTTTAACTTTCGTGATAACTTCTTCTTCAAGAAAATCATTATCGGAAGCAATTTCTTTACCCTTCCGTTTTACAGATTTAACAGACGTCGAGGCTTTACCAGCATCCTTATCGTGCTTCTGTTTTGTGCGAGCTTCTGCCCTAACTTCACGAGGGGAAAGCCTGGGCTTGGTCTCTGCTTTTGCATGTGCCAATTTTAAAACTTTTTTGGGTGAATCCCGTGAGAAAACACCCAAATCAAAAGTAGGAATATCGTCTACTTTAGCTTTTTTAGGGCTAATCTTGGAGAATGTTTTCTTCTTCACTGAAAATTAAGCAAAATTTTAACAACTACAATCTTGTTAGAGTATTTAGGGATGGAATATGTAAAAATAGATAGGGATTTTGAAGAAGAGATTAAAACTGTAGAGGAATTTTTGAAAGAAAAGTGAAAACAGGCATTTCTTTTTGTAATGAAAGACATACATTAATAATTAAGCGTCATTACAAACGTGGACAAGTCTCGGCGACATGGTGCCTGCTTTATCTCTTTCAAAAGAAGATACAACAAAAGAAGGTGGATAATAAAACAAGTTTAAATCCCCAAATACATCAGAGTTGCTCCCTTTCTTAGCCAGCTTGTCTGCTACTTCATTTGCCTCCCTAAAGATGTGCTTCAGCGGTGGATTCTCCATCTCCTGTAATAGATTTCTGCAATCATCAACCAAATTTTGATAATATCCGTCATTGCTATTCATCAATTTAATTAATTCTTTACAGTCAGATTCGATGATTAAGTGTTGCATTCCTTTCTCTTTGGCAATTTTAATCCATGAAGTAAGGCTAGAGCTTCCATCTAGATATTTGTGGCATGTGGTATGGCCATGCTGAACCCAAGGATCCAGTTGGCGTCGTTGTCTCTGAAGACTCCCCCAATCCCCCCCCCCCTTACCTGGGCTTCCCATGCAGGAACTGTCTATGATGAGTTTGATAAAATTTGGTTCGGGCGGCTCCCATTTGATGAAGGAAATGCGTTTGTCTGGTTTAGTGTGGATGGTTTCTGTCACGTATTTGAACTCTATTGCTTTACTGATGATGTGGTTCGCTAACGTGGGGTTTTTATTCTTATTGAATAGAATTTTGTTCCTAGCTAACCATAAGTGCCAGAGAATGAAAGGAAAGGCCTCCCTCCAGCTAATGAGATCATTAAACATGCCTTTGGAGTTAATTTGTTTCTTTAGCCATGAGGGAATGGCTACAGTGATTGTAGGAATTGATTAATTATCGTTAAATCCTAAAAATATACATAATTAGTAATTTTGTATGTAGGAGGTAATTAAAGTGAAACTTGAGTAGGGAGTGTAATAAAGTTTCCAATAGTGTATAGGTATGTAAAAATCTCTAATATTAATGTTTAGACTTAGCTTAGCCTTTCAAAAACCAATTAAGTCAGGTTGTATTGTTCGGACCAATTTGCGGCGTACCTCGACTCTCCCATTAACTACTGAGTTGCTATTACCTGTCGCTAATATAGATATCAAATAACTCTTTCCATAAAACTTAGACACATAAGCAGAAAATTTTCATTTTCTTCTCCCTCTTCCCTTAATTTTTTTTGGTGTTATTTGTACATCATGCCCCTTTACAATTTACAATTTAAGAAAATGACCTTTTTAGATCTCTTATGTGTAAAAGACAGATCTCTTACGTGTAAAAGTAAATCTTCCATATGTAAAATAAAAGTAGGGTAATAAAACTAAAAATAAGTTTGTACAGAGCCACAAAACTACTTGAACCTTTGTTTTGTGGAATTTTCTTTATTCTTCTTTTAATTGCATTGCTACAACTTGGTGCATCAAATAGTTAGGCCAAGACGTAAATCTATCCATGCAATCAAAGATGTCATCGAGTTGGTAGTATGCATTGGCTTTATACATTACGTTTTCATAATGTCTAAGTCCAACGACTTATCCAAAGCGACCTATAATAAAATTCTTCTTTTGTGTTATTTTTTACTCGATGTTTGGTATCAGCATTAGGGCTCGACTAATTTGGATTTGCACTCTCGACTAATTTGGATTTGTACTGCATAAGGTTGATTAAAGAGGGAAGCGTTTCCTACTAAGATTTTTTCCAACTTAATGGCTCGAAGGATGGAGGGATCATAGTCATCCTACCGCTATCTTGATAATACCTGTTATAATACTCTATTATACATGTTGTTGGGTGTGCGAACAAAGTCCCACATTGGTAGCTGAAAAGATTGGGAGTCTACATATAAGGTGTAGAGATCTCTTAATGGTGTCAGGCCTTTTGGGAAAACCGTGCGGGCTTGGCCCAAAGCGGACAATATCACACCATATTAAGAGTGTACTTGGGCTAGTTTAGCCCAACAACTGGTATCAGAGCCCAGGTTCAGCGGAACAAGTATGGAGATGGCGGAGTGATGGTGCAGGGCGGTGCACACACAAGAAGAAGCTAGTTGCGGGCTTCAGTTGCCATAATACTCTAACAATGTGGGTGGCACACAGTGAATCTCGAAAATTGACCCGTGGATCGTGGTAGTGGACCACGTGGAACTTAGTTCGAGGGGGAGATTGTTGGGTGTGCGAACAAAGTCCCACATTGGTAGCTGAAAAGATTGGGAGTCTACATATAAGGTGTAGAGATCTCTGCTGCTTGCTTGGCTTCAAAGCCTTACCATCCCTTCGCCGCCTCCACAGAAAGATTGGTCACTTGGTGTGAGGCCTTTTGGGAAAACCGTGCGGGTTTGGCCCAAAGCAAACAATATCACACCATATTAAGAGTGTACTTGGGCTAGTTTAGCCCATATCTTAACCTATAGAACAAATGAATTTTATTAATCTTAACCTACGACGATTCCCTAATTAATCTGCTTTGCTACAAATATTCCAACTCATATAAAGTTAATGGTAGTGTTTGATGACCTAATATCCTAATACATCACAAGAGTGGTCCCAAATTCTATCCAAATAAGAAAGAACTTGGCTTATACAATCACCACATAAGCTAAGAATATAAGATATACACAAAGGCAGTTAATCCCATCTGGCATTATCTGAAGTGGCACCATAGCCGAGAATCCAAGTGGCTACACCCTACGTCACTATATATCCTTAATTTGAGCACCAAATCAACAATGATGATCCGATGGATCTGGGTTATATACATTGACAACATAAAATTATTTTATAGGATTAATGTAATTTAATCAAGTCGTGAAAGTAGTTATTAATATAATTGAGCAATGAAAGCAGACACCAATGTAATCGAACCATGAAAGCAGTCACTAATACTTGCATTAGAGTAGGATGTCTACGTCTTATCTTTTGGGTTCGGCCATTCCTCGAACCCTGCGTGAATATGAGATGCTTTATTCATCAGGCTGCGCTTTTTGTGTAATTTAATCTATTATAGCGGTTAGTTATTTTTTATTAGATTATTAATTATTGTAATCATAGATTTACCTATATTTACTTTATAAGTGACCTGATTGTGTAAATATTTTTATACTGTCGGTGCAAAGAAACTTAGTGGGCGTTTGGACATAACAATTGTAAAATTTCGGAAAAATTGAAAAAAAATTCAAGTGAAAGTATATTATTTGAAAATTAGAGTAGTGTTTGTTCATGAATATAATTTTTGGTTGTTTTTGTATTTTTGTGAATGATTTGATATGAAAATTTTGAAAAATAACTTTTTGGAGTTTTTCAAATTCTTAAAGAAATTCGAAATTCACTTTCAAGCAAAAATTAAAAATTTCATAGTTAAACAATAATTTCAAAAAAAGATTTTTTTTTTTGTTTTGAAAAAAGTAATTTTTTTATGGCCAAACGGGCGCTTAGACTCATTATGCAAAAGGTTAAACCGTTAAAGGAAAGGGAATTGAATTTCCTCCAAATTTTCCAAAAGGATATTGAATTTCATTTTCCTGATTGGATTGGAAGACCATTCTAAAAAGGGGACTGCTCTATCACTTTTAATTTTTTTTTTCTCCAATTTTACAAGTCTTGTTTAATGGTGTACATTGGAAATTCAAATGGCACCATTCCATATGCATTATTTCGTCAAAAAGGAAATTCGATGAGATCACTTTCCAATTTGAGCTGTCCATCTTTTCACTCTATTTAAGGATCGGACCTTTCATATTGGCAAATGTGCCATGTATGTTTCATGTATTTCCTTTTCCCCCCCTACTTTTGTTTTCATTTCATTTGGGCAACCATCAAAAGGTAAGTACTATACTATTTTCTTTGACATATTACTTTTTTAAAATCGGATAACCATTTTCATTTCTTTTTTAGGACAGACCAATTTTGTCCATTTGAGTGTTTTGTTTTTCTGGTTGAGGATTTACACAATCTTTTTGTTTTGAGTACTGCGAATTTCTCGTACCTTAACTATATGACGTAGTACCTATTATCATTTACTAACATATATTTACGGGTGACTCTATCCATCAAGTATTAGAAAAACAAAAAGAATCACGTTGCATTTGTTGTCTCTACTAAGTTTAAATCTTAATCTTAATCTCCTGCGATTTTCACTTACTTCATTAACCATTAGTCCAGACTACATCAAGCAATCTTTCTTTTGACTGCATCCTTAAACTGAAATTTCTTGTATGACAAAATCCATAAATGCAATTTAGCCAATTCTGGATCAGCATAATGACAGCTGAGAAACACATCTATTATTCACTAACTTGTAACCTCCAACAATATCAAAGGCTCAATGTGAACAATTGACCTAATAGACAACATGACAAGCCCTTAGGTTTGAAATCCTTATCAATCTCCCAGAATTGGGGATTGGTTACAAAAATATGTCAAAATGCCAAAGTAGAGGAACACCAATTTCAAGAAATAACCACTAACCAAGAAATGCACCAATAAGATTATATTAGAAGTAAGACCATTCACACACAACATTAATATAACAAATCACAACTCTTCACAAGTCAAACCGTACAGACTACCCTCCCCAGATCCCACCTGATGGGAATATACTGGGTTTGTTGTTGTTGTTGTTGTTTAATCAGTAAGTTTTTACACTGTAAGATCACCTATAAAATAATTACTAGTACCGTCCATAATTAGGTGAGATTGGTAACTTAAAATATTAAACATTTACTTGTTATGAATTACAACATGTTAAATACACTAATAACATAAAAATACTTTCTACTGTCTACTTCTAATCATTATTAAAATACTTGGACATGGGAATCTTGAGGAAGCATCTTAATACTAAATTAATAATTAAGACCTATTATCTCACAAGCCGCCGCGATTAATTGGCTGACTAAACCAAGAAATTAAGCTAGTCAAAGTTGGATGGCTCTAGGAATTAAGAAAAATACTACTATATCTAATGGCCTTTTCTTATGACAAAGAAATGTTTCTAACAAGAAACTACTTGAATATTTGACTATGCTAAGGTTCATTATTATTCTTCAAAAATATAGAAAACATCACGAATTAAGTCAAACGTAGGTCAAGACAGTTGTTACAAGAACCAAACATAGGACAACAACAGCTTATTGCTAGTTGCTATCAACACAAATGGAAGGCCAGATTTGACTGTACAGTAATCAAGAAAGTAAAAATCTGTGCATAAAAGTATCAATTTTCACACGGATTTTCTGCAGCAAATTGATACATGATTGGTCAACGAGGTGTTGAATCCATTACCAAAAGAACAAAGCATAATATGATCAAGAATGTATATTTACAGACATTGGTAGTAATCAACTTTTGCTAATTAATATACCTAAAACCTAGAAGAGTAAATAGGAATATACAATGGATGACAGAACTATAACTAGTGATTTCAAGAGTAAGATCTAACCAAACCAAAGTTACAAAAGGATCTGGACTTAAACAAACCACCAAAAAGAAACCTAGTTGGAGATTCTTGTTGTACTGGATTTAACTCTTCAGGATTGCCTTTCACTCGAAGTATCGTTTGTCCAATAGTTTGTCGAACAGATTCAATGATCTTAGCATCGACAGGATAGCCTGATGAGTCGCTAACATAGAATGTATTTAGAGCTTTGCCTGCTCTAGTTGTTACTTCAGCTCGGGTGACAGTGAGGCTATTCTCGCGGAATATTCTAGTAACATCAGATAGCAGCCCTACTCTGTCTGTGGTACATAATTCTAGCTTCAATCCCTGAACAAATACAAGGGAAAATGATCCTATTAGAAATCCAAAAACTATAAGACAAGAAAAATGCAGTATAAAATTGTCAAATACTATGTCCAACGAGAATAGGTCGAAAACTTAAACTAATATGACTCAGGGCACTTAATTAAATTGTAAGATAAGACAACGGGAGAGACATTATCAGACAACTAATAGACAGATACAAAGTTAATTAGCATACTTAAACTCAATAAAACAATTAAACACGGTAGGATTTCCTCCTCTTTTTTCCCTTTGGCCTAAGAGACTTATTAGTTATCGTGCAGCTGCTACGCCTTTGCTTATTGCCTTATCTTACTTAGTAAAGCAACCTTTCGCGCTAGGCGCTCACCTTTTTTGTAAGGGTGCAAGCTACTAGTAAAAGGACGCAGGAAGCAAAAAAACTTGCACGAAGGAAGTTTTCTTCTCTGCCCTCTCCTCTCCAAAGGCCAAGATTACATGAAGGAGCTAAGCTAGAACTGAATAACTGAACCTAAAAAGATGTCTAAAATAAGTAAATCACAGTACTACCTCGGATACTCTTCTTTCTATTGCTGCTTCAAGACATTGAATCACTCTTTGTCTTTCTGCATCTGATTTCACAGGGGATCCATCGATATGCCTTATGCAATATTCCTTGAAATGCAACAAGAGTTTATCATTAAGTCCACAAACACAGAGATAGTAAAATTTAGGTAGGGGTAAAGCGATAATACAATAAGAAATTTCTAAAATACATAAGAAAGTGTAGTACCTGGTAAGCTTCTGGTCCTTCAGTATCGACATTGCCATGGAAAACCACGTACTGCATATCCGTCAAAGTGCAAATCGTATCAAACAGCAGTTTCGGTCTATCCTTGCACCGAATTGTCACTACAGAATAGTCCTTATCTTGCCAATTAACAACATTCACGTTCGGCCTTTCTTTATCATCTGATCCGTCACCCATTGCACGTTCATAGTCCCGGTCAGCAAACATCAACTGGTGAAGCCTTCGCTCGGTATGAGTGACCCCAGGAGATACCAACGTCTTAGCATCTCTCGATTTATTGCTACCTCTAAGTACATTGCATAACAGTTTCTTGACCATAGTCAACCTCTCGGGGTCAGAAACTGCACCCCCGTTTTCTTCATCAGTAACTTGCATTATAGCTGCTGCTCGGGTGTTATGGGTCCACACTTCAGCATTCACCACATTGCATCTAAGGTTGGTAAGAACAGCACTTACTTCAGATAGTAAACCTGGTCTATCACTTCCAATTAACTCAATTGATGTGTGGTCCATTCCTGTAGTAACCCCAACTGATCTTCTCATAGAAGAGGCAAAACAAGAATCTGGACCAAGTGACTGAAAATTTAAAACAGCCCCAAAAAAAGCAGTCAGCCTCAGTATTAATAGATATAAAGGGCAGCCCGGTACATTAAGCTCCCGCTATGCACGGGATCCAGGGAAAGGCCGGAGCACAAGGGTCTACTGTACGCAACCAAGAGGCTGTTTCCACGGCTTGAACTCGTGACCTCCTGGTCACATGGCAACAACTTTACCAGTTACGCCAAGGCTCCCCTTTCATCAGTATTAATAGATATAAACAAAAAATCCCAAATTGCACACAGACTACAACTCACCTTCATTATATAGTCCAAGATTGGTTCTTCTGTAATTTTGTTCCCTTCTTGATTAGTGACATTGAATACTGCCAACAGAAGACAACTCATGTAAATTCCTTTTTCCAAATTGAAAGTAAAAATGCTATATTAAATGAGGTAAAAAAGGTAAAAAATTCTTACCATCCATGAACCAACCACCATCAGAGCAAATATAAGCCTTGGTAATAATAAGGTTAAGATCAGTAAGAATTTGTACCACCTCAAGAAGTATACCATGTTTGTTAGCACTATCCACCTGAATCAAGAAACCAAAGATACACAAAATTAGAAAAAATCCCATCAAATTAAATTTCAGAGTAAATCAATACAATACAAAAACAAAAACATTACCTGAATAACAGTAGCATTTTTGCAAGATTCATTGTCAATTACCACTCTGACAGAAATAACCAATGAAGTTGGAGTAAATGCCATAAATATTAAGATTGAAGTGACAGTTAAAGATTAAAAAAAAAAATAGCCCGGTGCACTAAGCTCCGCTATGCGCGGGATCCGAGGAAAGGACAGACCGCAAGTATGCAGTCTTCCCCTTCCCCTACATTTTTTCAAGAGCTTGTTTCCACGGCTCAAACCCGTAAACTGGTCACATGGCACCAACTTTACGAGTTATGCCAAGGACAGTAAAAGAAATTAAAAAAAATTAATAATAATAATAATAACCAGTACCTTGGTGGATTCATTCTTCTAATAAATTTTTCATATTCATCATCCATTATATTCTGAGAATAGCTCACAGTAGCTTCTGAGTAATAGGAAAAAAATACAAGAAATCTCAGATAAATAAAGAGAATCAGTATTACCAATCACAAAGAAGATACTAGAACCTAAGAGTGAAGCAAGTAATTAACAAAATTAAATATAAAGCTAAGTAATTAAGAATTTAGACTAGCCCCAAAAAAAGACATAGCAACAAACACTTCAAAAATAGTAAAACATTTCAAAACACATACAAAGAAACATAAAACATACACAAGTATCAAAATCCACCAAATCCCAGAAAAAAAAACAGCTGAAAACATGAGTTAGAACAAAAGAACAAGATGACCCACAAAAAACACAAAGACACTTATGTTTTTCAAATTAAAAAAACCATATTTTTTGGACCCCCATATGAAATCATAAGGTTTGGGAAGAACCAAAGAACATAGAAAGGAACAGAAAAAGAGAAAAGGGAGAAAAGAGGAGAAATGGCACGTACCCATTTTTACAAATCTTGAGGATTGCTGGTGAATTGGGTCAGCGAGATTTTCTTGATTTTCTCAAAACACACACAAGAGGGGCTTATGACTTGTGACTTATCAGAAGACCTCTCTCCGACCAACGATATGGAAAGTGAATCTTGACCAGCCCCTCTATTATATAATACTCTAGTACTAGTAGAATCAAAAATAAAATTTGATTTTAATATTGTATCTAAATACATACATATACTATAATTGTGTGTATTTTTTCCTTATATGTAATATGCACCAAAATAAATAAGGTCACTATTGCGTTGGGATATGTAAGATTTTTATACTTTTAATCAGAGATATTAAGTTCGAGTTTCTAAAAAAAAAATCGAGTAGGAAGCGTTTTCTTTTAAAGATTTTACGCGCGGTAAATTCGAATTAGTCAGAATTCTAATATTGGTATAGGACATTGGGTGAAAAACTAAAAGAAAAAATTCTAAAATACCAAACACAGGGTGGAGCTAGCATTACAGATGGAGGTTCGGTCAAATTCATCAACTTTGGTCCAAATTTTGTATTTATCTTAATAAATTTATTTAATATGCATAAATTATTAATTCCGAACGAAATAACTTGAAAGGTCTAGAATTTCGGAAACCCAATAAACTTTAAATTCTAATTCCGTCTCTGACCATACACATATGAACATTTTATATAAAATACTTTGCTTTCTTTTTCCCCTATCCTTCATATGCATAAGAAAAAGTTTTTTCTTTTTTTTCTTTTACAATTTGTGTGTGTATTTAAGAAACTCTCACTTTCTGGCTTTCTAGTTTCAGTTTCTCTTCAAAATTCAGGTTTCAGTACTTAAAAAGAAAGTTCCCTAAATGAGGAGAACCAAAATGGGTGGGGTGGGGGGTGGGTGGCAGGGGGTAGGAGGTGACCCGGCGTACTTTAACGTTTGGTCAGTGAAGTTAGGTGAGTGAGGGGGGCAGGGTAGAGCTAAAATGCGCTGGCAGTAAAATGCACTAATTTATAGTACTACATTCTAGGGTCAATTTTCATAAAGTCAAAAAGATGCCTCCAAGGTTTGTGGAAATTTATAGTATCAATGAAATAATAGAAAAAAAGAATATTAGGTTGGATATTTATATCAAGTCAAATCAATAAATATATGACATATGATTAATATATAAAATTTAATTATTTAATCATAATTAGTTAATATGCACTTGAGCTGTAATCTGTGAATCTTAAAGTTAAGAGTACTAAATTTTTATTAACTTTTCAATTTCGACTTCAATACTTTTTATCAACTTCAATTTATATAATTATTCGTCCTCTACTTAAATTGGTCTAAAGATGAATGTGGTTTCTTATTAGAAAAATGACATTTAACTTCCAACTCCTATCTCTTATAACGGCTGTCACATTAAATTTCTATTTTCTTTCCCACTTAATTGGTTATAAGCTCAATCTTAATTTAGAAGAAAAACTGATTAAAGGAAAGTGATTAATTCTTATATAATGTCTAATGGGGTCACATGACCTTTAATTTTTAGTCCATCATTTTTTCTTAAATTACACGTGACTCTTTGACATAATAATGATGACTAGTGAAAATAATACTCGTGTATAAGATATGGTTAATTTTGTTGGATCCTAAACAAAGAAATAACAGAAATTTTGGATTGCTATAATACAGTAACTTGTTAATTGTGAACAATATAATAATGTCAACTCTCAATAGTATGTATACACCATGTACAAGTCGGATATACTTGGTCGATATTGTCTGATGTTTGTACCAAATCCATCAATTTAACTATTTAAGTATTTAACTATAGAAATTATCAAGGAATACGTATTATTTTTTTCCTGGTTAAGTGTTAAAAACTAATACAATTAATAGCACATATCTTATATTAATTAATTTGATATAAATCCGGCAGATGGACGTAAGAAGAATATTTATTCTCCACGTGTAGATTTTAACATTAAAAAAAAATAACAGAACAATGTACTCGTATATACAAGAGCATCTTTTTTGATAAATGTATATTTTAGCCGCTCCGAAAAATAATAGCTATATATATATATATATATATATATATATATATTACATATTTTGTACACTTTTGCGCTAGAAAATACAATTAATTTCAGCCAGTCGGTCAATTTTGCAGTTTACCCTATTCTTTCCCTTATTAGATCCATTAGGTTTAATATAGGTATCTGAGCTAACTAACATAGAACACGCGCATTGCATGGGAGATATCCCAGTTAGCTAGTTCATATGGGAATTACTATTTTTTAATTCTATTACTTGTAGAAATAGCAGTGATTGTAAAATTAAAATAGCATAACTTTAAATTATTATGAAACTAAACAAAATCCCAGACATCGTTTAATTTGCGTCTTTGTCCCTTAATCCCGCTAAAAGTCGCCTTACTCCACTCGCTAAATTAGTTAATCACCTATATAAAATAGTGTTTGACCATCAAGAAACGTGGCGGTATGTATGAAATCCCTCGAATCTTAATCAGAGGTTGCGGATATGAGTTAGGAGAAATGAAAAAGTTTTCTAATAAGTAGCGTTTCTCCATTTATGAACCATATGCGGCACGAATTTGAATTAGTTGAATTAATGAATATCGAATATCAACAGTGGCATAGTCACTCATTGACAAGAGGAGTCAATTGACACCCCCTTCGTAAAAAAATTACACTGGGTATATAGGTTATATTTTTTATTTTTATGTATATATATTATATGTTGACTTCCCTTGATTTCATCGCATACATTTTTATTTTTTGTCTCCCCTTATTAAAATTTGTGTCTCCGCCACTGTGTATCACATGATTAAACCAAAACCACTAACAAATATGACTGAACTTGAGGATAAATATTTGTATATAAGACATATATTTTTTTAAAAAAAGTAGAAATAATAAAATTATATTCATGTGTAAGTAAAGAAATATCTTGAATGGATTTGAGTGCGAGCACATGGTTTAAGTAGGGGCAATAGGTCAATATATGACTGCACATACATATAAGCATGTCTTACGGGGCATGCTTGTTGCCCTTATTGTCTCCTCTACCTTTGCACATGCTTTCCTCTGCCAAGTGCCAACCCATATTTCCTCTTACCCATCCCTCCTTCTTTTTTAAATTTTTAATATTTTATTTTATTTTTTCATGAATTTTTATTGGTGTAAGAAATGTCTATATATTTATAGGTAGATTAGCTTCTCAGATACTCCATTTGTTAGGTAGCGAAGAACCACATAAAGTTATTTAAAAGATCAGCTCGATTCATAAGGTATCCCGCGTTCACGCAGGGTTCGGAAAAGAGCTATACTTCAAGGTATTGATCTAGACAGTCTACCATAATATAAGCATTAGTGGCTGCTTCCACAGCTCGAACCCCTGGCTTATAGGTCACACGGAGACAACTTTATCGTTGCTCTAAAGCTCCCCTTCAACCACATAAGTTTGAACTCGGTATCTATGCTGGTGAAAGATAGCAGGTATTCCGTGAAATTAGTAGAGTTATGCGTAAACTGGCCAGGATGCTACAATTATAAAAATAAAAGAGTTGGGGTATTGTGATATTCTGAAACATACTTGATACAATAACTTAAATTCTGAATTTGTCTGCTTAAATGTACCATATATCCACAATTGCTATCCGGACTCAAGTATTGAAAAAGGAAGAAATAATTGGCTCTCACTTTTTCTTCACCAGATTGTCCATTCACAATTTGAGACTTTTTTATAGAAGTTACTCTTTCTTTTCAGTCAACTAATCTAGTGGGCTTTTGGACATAAGAATGGTAAAATTCCCAAAAAAAAAAAAAGTGAAAATGGTATTTGAAAATTAGAGTTGTGTTTGGACATGAATATAATTTTGGGTTATTGAATTTTGAGTAATCTGAGTAAAATTTTTGAAAAATAGCCTTTTGGAGCCCGTTTGGCCATGAAAATTTTGTCACTTTTTTTGGAATTTTTTTTACTTTTTTTCGAAATCAGTATTTGGCCATAAAATTTTTAATTTTCACTTGAAAATGAATTTTGAAGTTTTTAGAAAATTTGAAAAACTTGATGTTTTTCAAAATTTCACTCAGATCACTCACAAAAATTCAAAAACAATCCAAAATTATATTCATGTCCGAACACAACTCTAATTTTCAAATACCATTTTCACTTGAAATTTTTTTCACTTTTTTCGAAATTTTACAATTCTTATGTCCAAACGCCCACTTGGAGTTTTTCAAATTCTTGAAAAATTTCAAAATTCATCTTTCAAGTGAAAATTGAAAATTTTGGTCAAACACTGATTTCGAAAAAAAGTAAAAAGAAATCGAAGAAAAGTGAAAAATATTTCATGGTCAAACGGGCTAGTTATTTTACTCTAGCAAATGTATTTGACGCTTAATACATATATATATTTTATAACAATTTTTGGGCTAAAAGATACACATCAAGTAAGATTTGATTATATTTAAGCTATCTCGGGAGACTTGTAATGTAACATATAATTATGCAGAGAGCCAGATAAGCTAGCTAGTGTTATTTATTCTGCATAATAATAATAATAATAATAATAATAATAATATGTATAAGTAATTTGGATGTGCAAATAACAAATTAAACAATTTAAATTAAGGATAGAACCTATAGGATAGAACTTACACACAAGCGCTTAGGGTGTCATTATCCAAATATTAAAATTTTGAATTCTGAATGCAGGTCAAGTGGGGGTGGCAAGAAAATCAGAGAAATTGTCTTACTCAGTTTTGTAACATATTGTAATTTTATTTAATTCAATTAGGATCTTATGGTCCATGAACTGCTTTTGGACAATTTCTAGCTTGAGTAGTTACTTTCAATATTTACTTTCTATCAAAAATATAACAAGCCTGGATTCTATGAATAATGATTGTACTCTCCGGTCCAAATAAGTAATTTTCTGGATATTTTCACACAGACTAAAAAAATCATTTTTTAGCATTAATTATAAGTGAAAATGACCCTACTATCCTTTGCTATCCATTTTGGTATTTGGGACGTGATTATTCTCAACTCTCACTAAACATTCATTGCTGCAAATGGAAGACGCAACGGCAGAACATTCATGATTAGCAATGATCTCAATTTGTCAGACGAAGCAACGCTTGAACAATGGTTTCAAATTTTCAGCAAGAATTTCAATTTGTCTAAAATTTTAGTTTTAAAATATCAACAAAATATAAAATGGAGCCAAAAATTTCAACATTTTCCACCAAGAATTCTCTTATAAAAGAAGGTTTAATTTTGTAAAATGATGAAGCTTATATATTAAGTCTTCAATATTTTCGAATGAGTCTTCAACTTTGCTGATCATAGAGTACTCTTCAAATGTTTTGATTGAGCCTTCAAATTCAAAATTTATGGAGTCTTGATCAGCCCTCTCATATTGCCTCTCCATTTTTACTTCACAAAAACACGAGTTTTAAGAGATGAAATAATCAAGTTTTATACTTCTAAAGAAGTGGAAACGTGAATCTGATGTTGTATAATCTGATGTAAACTGTGAGTATGCCATAGTTGAAGAGTAAAGAACTAGAGAAGTGGAAACGTGAATCTGATCTGATCATATGGAAGAATTCAATTGCATTGGAAATAAACGCTCTAATAATACATATTCCAACAACATTTACTCCCGGGGCAATATAGGGAAAAAAAATTAATGCTCTCTTGAAATCCGTAAAAATCACTTATTTTGAACCCAAAAAAAATGTCAGAAAATCACTTATTTTGGACCGAAGGGAGTATATATCAGTTTTAATGTTTTAAGGCTGACAATACCTCAATCCAAGTTAGATCTCTTCAATTTGCCGTAGGGAAAATTCATGTAAATAACTTCTTTCTTCTTGTTAATGGAGGAGAGAGTTGGGACAGTGGCGTACCCAAGATTTTCTAATGAAAGATGAACAAATGAGTAAATTACATAATAATAAGCGGTATCATTTTTTATATTTTTTATCTCCAATATATTTTTATTTTTCTTATACATATCTGCTAAAAAACTTAGACGAAATGGTATCCCATGACACCGCATAGAACAAGGTGTATTATACGCCCGTGGAGTTAGGGTGGAGCTAGGGGCAAGGGGTTCATCTGTAGAGACAGAGTAGAATTTTTAGTTTCTGGATTCTGGACCATAATCCTTTGTACTTACTAAATTCTGAATATGTCATTTATATATACTGGATTCTATCGATCCCGTAACTTTAGCTTCGCCCATGTTAATTCAATCCTCTTTGTCGGAAAAATAAATTTTTTTAGATGAAGTCAAAATTATTTAATACATATATAGTAAATGTTGAATTATTTTTTAGAAGGGGAGCCTTGGCATAACTGGTAAAGTTGCTGCCATGCGACCAGGAGGTCATGGGTTCGAGCTATGGAGACAACAAATGTAGGGTAAGACCGCGTACCCTTGTGATCCGGCCCTTTCCCGGGCTCTCCCCCATAGAGGGAGCATAGTGCACCGGACTGCCTTAGGTTCTATCCCAATTGCTACAAAATATATAGTTAAAAGCTTACTGTTGCATCATTCATTTTTTCAACCAAAAAATATAAAATAAAATTAATTAGAACACTTTTGTGTTTGCAAGAGCATCCGAAATTTCCCACTAGAGCAAGACATTAGTTACAGAAAATCCTCTCCACTAGAGCAAGACATGAACTACAGGAAATCCTCCCTCCCAACAAAACCTGTCGCGTGTACAACCTATGAAATTCAAAAGATTCCTCAGACAAAATAACATGTTATATATCCTTAAAAAGAGTTGACTAAAAGATATTGTGGGAAAAATGGAAGAGAAATTTCCATTGTACATAAAGGACAGTTGCAAAGCTCAAGATGTAGGACACAAACATATAAAAACACCCACAAAAACATGATAGTTTGCCTTCCATTCACCATTGGAATTTGAATTATTCCTCAATTGGAGAAGGAAATTAAAGTGGATATGGAGATTGGGTGTTTTCCACCTTGCTAAGAAGTGTCAATAATGGAGGTAATATATTGTATATCTATATGATAATGGGCACTTTAAAATTATGTTGCTCGGACTCTCGGAAAATATCGATAGATGCATGTCGGATCTTTTAAAAGTAATGTATTTTTAGAGAATCCAATACGGGTGTAGTAGATGTATTGGAGAGTCCGCACAACATAGCTTTAAAATGTGCCCTTTGTGAATTCCTCGGCAAATCCTTAGTAATGGGAAAGCTTGCACCAATTTGTACTCTTTTTATTCTTAATCTCTCTCCCCCAACCGTTATCGCTTGCACGTCGAGCTTTTATTTAAGTCACCCTTTACCATATCGTACGCACAACTTTACATTCTCATAGAAAGTAGAAATAATAGAGTTCGTTGAGTTTTTTTTAGTTTTTGAAGGTTTAAATAGTATCTGTAGACGCAAAATAATGTATTTGGATTTTTGTTGTTTTTTGTCTAATCAACACCATAGCTTAATTCAAATTTATGAACACTAGAGCTAAAGTCCTCAAAATTGTTTGCTCCATTAATTAATATGCTAGCATTTTGGATTTTATTTTCAAAGAGATCACAACTTTCAAGTGATTTTCCTAATCAACCTTGGCTTGTAGGATTGAATGACATGCACTACCTAGAACTGTGCCAGTTTGGAACCCAATTTATTGGTTCAGTTATTATGTATTAACTTGAGATCATTGTAGGAATTCATACACTTAAAATTCTGAAATCGTCTCTGATCGAAGCAATGTAGCAAATTAAAAAGAAAGGAAAGAAGAAGGAGAAACAAAAGAGCAAACGAGTGATAAATTCAACCATAACTCAATAGAAAAAGAGATATTGTAGATCATAGTCTACCCTAAATTTGTCTGTTTTAGACTAAAAATGGGTCTGGTAGCAAACCATTAACCTAGATATATGGATATTAAAATCATAAAAAAGAAGTTATAAGTATTAGTCTACCTCTATCTATTAAAAAAAAGTTTAAAATAAGAAGTGAAGAACTATTTGTCTAGCTAGGTCAAAGCCTATGTATATATTTGAACTTTTTTTACTGAAATTAACTGCTCATACATAAAAATAGTATCTCTACACTTAAAATTACAATACAACAAAGAATTTTTAAAAAATGCTAGATCTTGAAAATTACAGCAACGCACGTGACTCGTGCCAGTTTTTTTAGCAGACCTTTTTCTTAAGTTTTCACGTTGTTCTGTTCCTTTCTTCTTTTTCTCACCTTCAGTTCCTGGCTGTTCGTACTGGTCAAGGGACATACTAGATTTGTTGAAAAAGTGCCAGCTCATCCTCCACGTCACAAAGCTAAAGAGGCACGTGGCCCTGTCTATAATTTCTGACATCATCGTTTCTCTTTACAGAATATTTTCCTTGCTTTAAAGGAAAGCCACAATATTGAAAGTTGACAATTCTTTCTCAAATACTATTCTAAACTCAATTTTTTTACAAAATAATTTTCTTTAAAGAAAAAAAAAATCATTTCCGAAGACCAATTTTTTAAGAAATTGACAGAGACCAAACCAAATTAAATGCCAAGAGACCAACCTATTTAATTATGGAAAATGTTGAATAATAGGAGCTTAACAATAGTTAGTTAGCTTAGTTAATGACAGTTAGGTAGTTAGTGACAGCTGGACATAGCTAAGTTAAAAGGTCGGTTAGTGTATAGTATATAACTGAAGGTTGTTAGTCTCTGTATTTATTTTTTCATTTTTGATTTCTCTCTTCTTCCTCTACTCTCGTTTGCTCTTGCTCCTCATAAATCATCATGGTATCAGACCTTGCCGATTGATCCGAGCTTCGTTCACTCCTCTCTGGTGCTATCTCCAATTGTTCTTCATTTCACCCAATTGCTTTCGATTCACCATTGTTGGTGCGATTCGTCTTTGAACAGTTAGGGTTTCACAATTCAGAAATTTCTCTGAGGTTTCAACTTCATCATCAATGACGATTGAGAGTCAGATGGTATTACTGATATTCCTGCACCACCTCCAGCTAGAGGCAACATTGGCGCAATTCCAGTTGTAGATCAGCATCATCCAGGTAGCTCGCTAATCTCAATTAAACTCACTGGACCTGAGAATTATGCCTTATGGAACAGTTCTATGCGAGTTAGTTTGCTTGGAAAGAGCAAATTAGGATTTGTCGACGGTAGGTATTCTAAGGACAAATTTGATCCATCTTTGTATGAGCTGTGGGAGAAGTGGAATGCTATAGTGATTTCATGGATAATGAATTCTATTAGCAATGAATTACTGAGTGGTATGGTGTATGCTACGAGTGCTCAGAAGGTTTGGATAGACCTTAGGGAAACATTTGATAAAGTGAATGGATCTAGAGATTTGTACCTTCATAGACAGATAGCCACCTTAACTCAGGATATCTCATCAGATTCAGTCTATTTCTCAAAACTAAAGGAATTGTGGGCAAAATTTGATGCCTTGTCCTGGTTCTGGTTGTGAAGAGTCCAAAAAGTATGTTGAGCACTTTGAGTCTCAAAGACTTTTGCAGTTTCTAATGGGTTGAATGAATCATATACTCAGTATAGCAATCCGACTACGATGATGTCACCAACTCCTTCGATTAACAAGGCATATGCTATGATAATATCTGAGGAAAGCAGGAGATCATTGACTCCTCATACACATGTGTCTGAGATAAATGAGGGAATAGCCTTGTTTAGCGACAATGGAGGGTACAGGGCTACTAATTTACCGGTCCTGGCAACACTACCATGTACAATAACAAAAGGAGGATCTTCCAGCTCAGGACCTGTTTATAGGCACAAGAAGAAAAACGTGTACTGTGACTATTATCATTTCAAAGGGCACACCAAAGATACATGCTATAAGCTGATAGGATATCCAACGGACTTTAAAGCTAAGAAGAAGACTCCCTCTATCAATTATGCTATAGATAACCAATCTAACAATGATGCCAACTCTGCTCCCTATTACTAATGTTTTTGGTGCAAGTTCTAACTTGGCTAGAAATGCAGCACCTTGTCAAGGTCAGAATTAGAATATTCAAGCTGGACTAGCAGGGATTCCACTATTCACTCAAGAGCAGTACGCTCAAATTTTGTAGATGCTTGGCAAAGGAAATGAGAATGGTAACTCATCTGTGCCTGCAGGTATATCAAATGCAGTTGCTGCCACTAGGGAGGATCTAATTAGGTGGATAGTAGATTCTGGAGCATCAAACCACATGGTTAACAACAAATAAGTTTTGGCTGAAAGTAGCTTATGTGATAAATCTAAAGAGTGCAAAGTTCTTCTACCTACTGGGGAGTCAGTTAATGTCAATCACATAGGTTCTACCTATCTTTTTCCTGGTCAAAAGATAACCAATGTGATGCATATACCTGGATTCTAATACAATCTCTTGTCTGTATCAAAGCCGACAAAAGAACTAAAGTGTGCAGCCTTATTCTTTCCTGACTACTTTATTTTTCAGAATCTCTTCAGTGGCAAAGTGAAGGGGATTGTTAGAGAGGACAATGGTCTATATGTGTTCAACCATAATAGCAAGCTTCATGTGGATTCTGCTGTGACAATTGTTCCACAGTGTAATGGTTCAAAATATTTCTCAAAGTCAGTTGCTATAAATACAATAATTGGCACTAGAATAAGTGTAGACCTTTGGCATAAACGACTAGGCCATGTGCCACTTAGTACTCTGAAAAGGATGAAAAAGTTTTAGTCTGTAGAATTTGATAAGTGTGAAGGTCATTGTACTTTTTGTCCATTAGCTAAACAATCAAGACTACCATTTCCTTTGAGTAATATTGTCTCTAGTACATTCTTTCATACTATTCATGGAGATGTTTGGGGCCTTACAGAGTTCCTACACACGATGGTAAAAGGTACTTTCTAACTTTAGTAGATGATCACTCCAGGTACACTTGGATTTTCTTGCTTCCTTCCAAAGGTGAAGTAATCATAGTGTTAAGAAACTTCTTACTCATGGCTGTGAATTCTTTAATTCACAGATGACAGCACTTCTTCAATCCTTTGAATCATTCATCAAAGTTTTTGTGTTTACACTCCTCAGCAAAATGGAGTAGCAGAGAGGAGACACAGATACATTCTAGACACTGCAAGAGCCTTGAGATTCTAGGCATCAGTTCTGTCACGACCCTAAACCCGGACCCGATCGTGATGGCGCTTCTCGTGAAGACAAGGCCAGCCGACACATCCCCATTCCAGTCTTAAGTAGTAAAATAATAAGAATTAAGTCGTAAACATGATGAAATCTCAAAAAAATAGTTAACAGTATAATTTGCGGAAAAACAAACCCAACACAGCCCGACATCGGGGTGTCACTAGTCATGAGCATCTACTAAGGTCCGAATACCACAAGAGTAAAATGTACTAGATACAGTCTAATGAAATCGAGAGGGAGAAAAGCAGTGCTGCGACGTCGGCCAGCTACCTTGCTAAACTCCGATGACTCTGCCTCTGAGCAACCCATACCCGCTATTGGGTTCAGAAATACTTGAATCTGCACACAAGGTGCAGGGAGTAAAGTGAGTACTTCCAACTCAGTGAGTAATAAAAATAAATGAAGACTGAGTAATATAAAGCCACGTAAGGCACAACATTAAGCTACAAGAGGCATAACAAATCAGTAAATATAATTAAGCAGTGAAAACTCATAAACCTCTCTTAAACGGTTAAACAATATACGGGAAAACAACTAATAAGTAAACACACAATATGTGCCCCTCGGGCACAGTAACAACAGAATCAGCCCCTCGGGCAATATCACAGAACAATACCAGCCCCTCGGGCTATATCTCATATCACAATGGGTACCCACGCTCACTGGGGGTGTACAGACTCCGGGAGGGGCCCCTTACGGCCCAAGCGCATAATCAAGCCATCTCGTGGCATCATAAACAGGCTCTCGGCCTCATATCAAATCTCAAGCCACCTCGTGGCGTACAAATCTCAGGCCCTCGGCCACATTATCATATCTCAAGCCACCTTGTGGCGTACAAATCTCAGGCCCTCGGCCTCATTATCATAATCAATGTATCACTGCTGCGGCGTGCAGCCTGACCCAAAAGTATCCTCACAATAGAGGCCCTCGGCCTTACTCAGTCAGAATCTCATAAGCCCCTCGCGCCACTGTAAAATATGAAGCTCAGCTCAAATACCTTTGAAAATATGATTTATTGTATTTAAAATAAAATAATACGGTTGAGTCTTTAAAATAGTAAAATATAGTATGACTGAGCACCAGTATAAAATCAATCAGTGAGGAAAATATCATTTAAAAATCATCTAAGGTTCAAACAGCTGGCACAAAGCCCACATATGGCATTTAGCCCAAAATATAATAATAATAAACAATTAACTATCAAATACGCAGTGAAATAATCATTCGGGATGGACTAAGTCACAATCCCCAGCGGTGCTCTACCCCTCGCTCGTCATCTAGCGCGTAAGTCACCTCAACATAGGCGTACACTGTGAAATTCCGGGGTTTCATACCATCAGGACAGCATTTAAAATCATTACTCACCTCGAACTAGCCCGAAAAGCTACTCTGCAACACGCTAGCCTTTCGAATCAACTTCCGAGTGCTCCAAATCTACCAAGTTCAGATTTTTATCATCAAATTATGCTAAACGAATGAATTCCAATTGAAAAATATCGAATTTAAGCACAAAACCCGAAATCAGTCAAAACCCGTCCCCCGGGCCCGCATCCCGGAACTGGACAAACTTTATACCAAAATGTTCTTCATCATCTCACGACTCCGTACATATAAAGAACTCGAAAATCGGAGTTCGTTTGACCCCCCAAATCGTCCCTGAAAGCTCTCATAATCTCAAGCCCTAACTCCACCTTTTTCTACTGATTTTCATGAATTTACACTGATATTTTCGTTCCTTAATCATAAATAATCAAGTTTTAGGGTCCAAAATCCTTACCTCTACGAAGAACAATGATTTCCTCTCTTCAAAATCGCCCAAAGCTCCAAAATTTTGTGTTAAAAGTGAGAAACCCTCTGAAAATCGCGAAGGAGGAATTAATATAATCTGACCCAGGCATTACCGCATCTGCGGTCCAGAAATCGCATCTGCGAGACCGCTTCTGTGGTCCCTATGATCGCACCTGCGGTTTTTCACTTAAATCGCCCTTCCGCATCTGCGAGAGACTTTCCGCACCTGCGTCTTCGCAGATGCGGCCAAACAACCGCTTCTGCGGTTTCTGCCTTCCCAGCAAATTTCGGCTTCTGCGACCTACCAACCGCATCTGCGGCGCCGCACCTGCGGTCCTCAATCCGCAGGTGCGAAAATACCAGAAGCAGCAATTCAACAGCTGCAACAAAAATCCAAACTTCTCTGTTAACCATCCGAAATCACCCCGAGGCCCCCGGGACCTCAACCAAAAGCAAAAACATATTCTAATACCTTATTCAAACTTTTTCTAATCATCAAAACACCTCAAACAACATCCAATCACCCAAAACACATCGGATTCAAGCCAAACTTTCTAAAATCTTCCGAATTCCGCTTTTGATCAAAACCCAACCAAACCACGTCCGAATGACCTGAAATTTTGCGCACACATCCCAAATGACATAACGAAGCTACTCCAGCTTCCGGAATTCCATTCCGACCCCTATATCAAAATCTCACCTATCAACCGGAAAATGCCAAAAGCTAACTTTCGCCAATTCAAGCCTAATTCTAGACCGGACCTCCAAAACACATTCCGATCACACTCCTAAGTCCCAAATCACCTAACGGAGCTAACCAAATCATAAAAATTCCGATCCGAGATCATATACAAGCAAGTCAAATATTGGTCAGACCTTTCAAATTTCAAGCTTCAAACTGGGAACTGTTCTTCCAAATTCATTCCGATTACCCTGAAAACCAAAACCAACGATTTACATAAGTCATAATTCACTACAGGGGGCAAGTCCTGCCCGAGAACTGGCGAGCAAGGTGCAAAAACTCAAAATGACCGGTCGGGTCGTTACATGTTCCTCTAAAGTTTTGGGGATAATGTGCTATAATTGTTGTTTATGTGATCAACAGAGTACCTACACCTACTCTTCAAGGCAGGTGTCCTTATGAGGTGTTACATGGTCTCAAAAGAGGGGACAAAGTCTCACTTAGAGCTGTTCCCGCCATATTCCTTGGTTACTCCATGACATAAAAGGGATATAAAATGTATGTTATCCACTCAAGGAACTTTCAAGTTAGCAGAGAAGTATTGTTCAAAGAAGATGTATTTCCATCTTAACATCTTCCTACTACTATCTCCTCGTTATTTCCATTCCTAAACTTAACCACTATCTCCTCTACTACTTCTATTTCTCCTACATCAGAGACTGCTGAATCTGCTGAGTTAGCCTCAGACACTGTCATGCCAGAAGCAATTGTGCAACCTCCTATCATGCTGGACACACCAGCATCTGTTGCACCCACTGAGACATTTGATGCTTCCAACTCTACAGCACATGACACTCCTATGTCTTCAAATGCACCAGAGGCAGGCAGGAAATCCACTAGAACCAGTAGACCACCTGTGTGGCTAAAAGACTATGTCACTCAAAAGCAAGGGAATCCTAACTGTTGTTATCCTATGTCCAATTATGTTTCCTATGCTAACATATCTCAGTCTTTTGGAATTGCTCTTACTGCTTATTCAGTTATTGCAGAGCCTGTCTTATTCTGAAGCTGTGAAGCATAAATAGTGGATAGAGGCTATGCAGTCAAAGATTGCAGCCTCAGAGGACAACACACTTGGAGTATTGTTCACCTTCCTCCTAGAAAAATGCCAATAGGCTACAGATAGGTGTACAAGTTGAAGTACACTGCATCAGGAGCTGTGGAGAGGTATAAAGCCAGGCTAGTGGCTAAGGGCTATAGCCAACAGGAGGGGATGGATTACACAGAAACGTTCTCTCCTGTGGCCAAAATGGTCACAGTAAGATCTGCCATTGCTATTGCAGCAGCCAAGCATTGGCCTATCTATCAAATGGATGTCCACAATGCTTTTTTGCAAGGTGATCTTCTAGAAGAAGTTTAAATGGACATTCCCCAGGGGTTTGCAAGCCAGAGAGGGATTCCTAAAGTCTGCAAACTTCATAAATCATTGTATGGCTTGAAGCAATCCCTTAGGCAATGGAACATAAAACTGACTGATGCTTTACTGGATTTTGGCTTTACTCAAAGTCACTATGATTACTCTCTTTTCACCGAAAGGGAGCAGGCTGCACCGGTAGTTGTCTTGGTTTATGTAGATGATCTATTAGTGACAAGGAGCTGTTCTAATTTGATAGTCAAAACCAGGAATGATCTCAAGCTCAAGTTCAAAATGAAGAATTTGGGTGAACTAAAATTCTTTCTTGTGATAGAATTTGCTAGATCCAGGAAAGGCATAGTAATGAGTCAAAGAAAATATGCATTGGAACTTATCTCTGAAATGGGATTAGGAGGATCCAAACCAGCTGGTACTCCATTAGAGTTTAATGTGAAACCATCTGAAGAATATGATTCTTTCATCAAAGGAGACTCAGTATCTGAAGTAACAAAAGATAACAACCTATTAGCAGATCCATCTCAATATTAGAGGCTCATAGGAAGATTGTTATATCTCACTATGACCAGAATTGATATTGCCTATGCTATGCAAGTACTCAGCCAGTTTATACACAAGCCAAAGCAGTCACACCTAGAGGCTGTTCTCAGAGTGGTAAGATACATCAACGGAGCTCCTGGTCTAGGCTTATTAATGCCTTCAGACAGCTCTGGCACACTTGTAACCTATTGTGATTCAAATTGGGGAGGCTTCCTACAAACTAGGAGGTATGTTACAAGGTATCTAGTGAAGATTGGGGAGGCTACCATATCCTTGAAGTCGAAGAAACATGACATAGTAGCCAGAAGTTCAGCAGAGTCAGATTTAAGAAGCATGGCTTCCATAGCTGCTGAACTAACTGGGTTAACAAGATTCTACAAGGAGCTGGGAGTTGATGTCAACCTGCATATCTCTCTATATTGTGATAGTAAAGCTGCCATTCAGATTGCAGCCAATCCATTTTTCACGAGAGAACTAAACATATTGACATTGACTGTCACTTTGTTAGGGAGAAGATTGTTCAAGGGATGATCAAAAAATTTCATATCTCGACCAAGGAGCAACTAGCAGACTTATTGACAAAGAGCCTTGGCAAACTGCAGCATGACTATTTTTTGTCCAAGCTGGGGTTGAAAGACATATTTCAACCATCAGCTTGAGGGAGTGTTGAAATAATAGGAGCTTAGCAGTAGTTAGTTAGCTTAGTTAATGACAGTTAGACAGTTAGTGATAGGCTGACAGCTGCACATAGCTAAGTTAACAGGTCGTTTATGTTCGGTATATAACTGAAGGTAGTTAGTCTCTGTATTCAGTTTTTCATTTTTGATATCAGAGAAATGTTCTCTCCATTGTCTCGTTGATCTCTCTTCTTCCTCTTCTCTCGTTTGCTGAAGATTGCTCTCCAGAAATCATCAGAAAACTTCTAATCAATATTTTTCATTATACATATTTTATATCATTACGTGAAGCTGTAGATAAAATTACAGTCGAATTTATAAAATATTAAGGGTTATCATGATATAAAAACTTCAACTAATCATAGCTAATTCCTTCAAAAGTTAAGCAATCTCCAATCTCTTTTGGCCCTATGAACTAAAGTATGGTGTATCATTGCTTAAACAGAAGACATTGCACGAACATAAAATTGAAAAGATGATATTATATTTGGGTTTCTCTCACATTACCAAATGACATTTTCTATTTCGAATTACTACCACATTTATTTTTTGTTTCAACCTTTTTCCTCTACCCTTTCCAAAAATAAAACTTCAGAAAAGTTTCGATAGACTAATACGTGAAAAATTAATCGATAAAAGTTCTTCTTCAAAGGACGTGTGGTAGTTTTCAATTAAACTGATAAAGTAATGATTAATATTAATCTATATGAAACATCACTAACAATTTGTACCTTTGTTATTATATTTCAGTCGGATAATTAATTGATGTAGTACAACAACAACTACCCAGTATAGTCCCACAAGGTGGGGTTTGGGGAGGGTAATACGTACACAGGCCTTACCCCTACCCGAAAGGGCAGAGAGACTGTTTCCAATCGACCCTCGACTCAGGAAAAGGAAAAGGAAAACAAAAACAAAAAAAACAAAAAACAAAAAAAAAAACAAACAAAAAAAACAAAAAACAAAAGAGCATTAGTAACTCCAGCAGAAATTACATAAATAATTATCTAAACATAAACCATAAATAAAATGGCGTGCAAATATATCGACCAATAACTACCATAAGGGGGCACAATACAGTACACAGATCATCTATGGAGAGCCCTACCAAACCCCCTCCCCCCTCCCCCCAAGCCCCGGGACAGAAGTACGAAAAATTCTAGAAGCCCCTATCCCACAACCCTGATACTAGACCTCTAGACTTTCCTATCAAGGGCCATGTCCTCGAAAATCCGCATTCTAGCCATGTCCTACCTAATCACCTCTTCCCAATACCTCTTGGGCCTCCCCCTGCCTCGACTCGTGCCAACCACCGCCAGCCGCTCACAACTCCTCACCGGGGCATCGGGGCTTCTCCTCCGCACATGCCCGTACCACCTGAGCTCGCTTCCCGCATCTTCTCATCTACTGGGGCCACCCCCACCTTCTCCCGAATAACTTCATTCCTAATCTTATCTAACCTGGTAGTAATGAAGCAAAAATAAAGTAACAGCTTTCGAAAAGCACGAGGGTTTAACTTAAGATCAAATAATAGCTCACATGAAACATGCATATGAGTGCTTAACCTAAATCACTAATTGACAATTTAAAAGGCTAATGCAAGGTCTCATAAACCAAATAATATGGCTCACAACAAACACGAGCGTAAATCTCAAATATATATGCTCAATCGAGGGGGTTACGTTGTTGATTTTGCATATGGATTTCTTCTAAATTAAAGTTCTAGATAGCTACATATGAATTATTAATTTTTTCAAGAAAAGTAGCTATCTCAACTAAGTATGCATAATAATTTCACAAGACTTGTTTCTGATTTATATTGGATTACTGTGGAAACTTTTATTACAAGCTAGCTAAGTAAGGTATGTTTAGTGTTTCTAGCCCTTTATAATAACATACCATGATGTCCATGCACTAACTATCATTATAAAATATTCTCATACATTGTAAGTTTACTTAGATATTACTTTATAATCAAGAGACAAGTTATAATTAAGGGATAAAATTTACTCAATGGAATCTGGTTAAAGTATCGTATATGTTGAACACTATATATTGGAATTCTAAGCCTTTTCATTTTTTAGTATAACCATTTGGTATTCATAACTCACTGAACTGACTAATGTAGTTTCGGCTGCTAATAGCTCATTAAAGGGGAAAACACTCCTTAGCAGGATTGCTGATCTATTCACGTGATTCGAACACGAGACCTCTAATTAAGTGTATCGTAATCCTATCTATCCCATGATACCAAGTCCCTTATTGGTTTAAAATCTTTTCATTAATTATGTATGTCACACTAAATACATACAAGGAGAACTAAAATATTAAATTCATGTAACACACACACAACATGGTATTCCGTGAAAGTAACAGAAAAGATACTCTAGCTAACTTTTGTTACCCCCCCCCCCCCCTACCCCCTAGTTTTGTACATATGGTTGTTACATAAATGGGAAAGGAGAAACCAAATCTGATGATATCCCTTTTGTGTCCCTGTTATAAATAGATAAAAGAAGTTAATTTGTGCCAAATTTCAAGAGTACCATTAGACAGTAGAGAAAGGGAATGCGGTCCCCTTCTCCTTTCCGCCGAGTATTGAGACTTGAGAGTGACACTCATGAAAAGGCACCCTCTAATCAATAGAATAAGACTAATTTGGTGAATTTAATCAATTGAATTCAAATAATCACTAAATATTGTATTAAAAAATGTAAGAGAATTTTAATTTATATTGTGTTATATTAGTGATTTGTTTGACAAGGTATATACTAAAGCTAGTGGTGGTGGAAGTTGGCGGTGATGTGCTCCTGAGGTCATGACGCTTGTGTTTAACAAAAAATTGGGATTTCGGCCAAAGCTTATTTTAAAAGAAGCTTTTAAAATAGACTTTCCTTTCGGGCCATTGTGCAAATAACTCTACAGCCTCCAGTTCTTGAATTGTTGTTTTGATATTTTCATTTTCTTCTGGCTCTTGAATGGAATCGGGCCTTGAGTCCACATCCGTTCGCCCTTGTTCAGTTGAGGTTTGTGCCGTGGTATCCTCAATTGGATTCTGTAATTGCTACTTTTCTTCATTTTTCGTACTTGAATCTGCTACAGAATTGATGCTCCTGGAAGTCTGTTGATCTCCACGGATTTGACGTACTCCTCACGGTGATGGGAATTTAATAACTTGATGCAAGGTAGATGGAACAACATCCATCTCGTGAATCCACGGTCTCCCGAGAATCATATTGTAAGCCATTTCCATCTCTACCACCTGAAACTTCGTATCTTTGACCACCCCTTCTGTGAATGTTGTAAGTGTTACCTCCCCTTTTGTTACAACGCTTGAATTGTCGAAGCCAGACAAAGTATGTGCCTTAGGTACTAGCTTATCTTCTGCTTGCATCTCGCTTAGTACTCTTAGCAAAATAATGTTCACGGAACTACCTGGATCAATCAAAACTCGTTTTAGATTAGTATCATGTACAAGTAGAGAGATTACCAGTGCATCGTTGTGTGGAATTAACACGCCGTCCGTATCCGCATCATCAAATGTAATACTTTCTTCCTCCAAAACGTGCCGGACCCGCTTCCCGTGGGTAATTGTAACTTTAGAAACTTTATTGGCCGCCGTATATGTTACGCCATTAATTTCCTCGCCCCCACTTATAACATTAACGGTCCTTTTCGGAGAAGGAGATTTAGGGGGATCTTGCCTGTTCTTCATGTATGCTTGCTTACCTTTCTCACTAAATAACTCAGTAAGATACGCTTACTTCAATAGATGGTAGACTTCTCCTTGTTGCAATCTACAATCTGCTGTTTTATGACCATGATCGTTGTGAAATTCGCACCAGTGATCAGGATTACGTCTATTTGGATTTGATCTCATTTCTTTTGGCCACCGCACCATATCACCCATGCTTCTTAATACGACTACTAACTCTGAAATGCTGACGTCAAAATTGTAACCGCCAAATATTGCCTTCTGATTTCTATCATCATCTCGCATCTCTCGCGTGTTTCGATCGTTTCCAAACCTCGACGACGAACCGACTCTCTATTCCTCGATCTATGATCATACCTTGAGTTGTCCTACTTTGATCGTGAATATTTTCCCGCTGGGCCCATATATGGTTCGTATCTATTTTTACCGGACCTTTTTCCGGTTTCTGCACGTCTCAAACTTGTCTTTTCCTCTTTTTGAGATCGTGAGATAATGTCTTCTTCTATCCTTAGCTTCGTGCTGTATCTTTTGTAAACGTCATTCCAGGTTGTTGCTGAAAATTCACGAAGACTTTCCTTGAGTCGTCTCGTGGCTTCTGAGCTTTTCTCATTCAAATTACTGGTAAATGCTATAGCTACCCAGTTGTCTGGTACGCGCGGTAACATCATTCTTTCACGCTGGAATCTATCTACGAACTCTCTAAGCAACTCTGAATCTCCTTGCTTGATTTTAAAGTATCTTCCATTCTTTTTTTTGACCTTTTGAGCTCCCGAATGTGCTTTGATAAATGAATCTGCAAGCTCAGCAAAAGAATTTATAGAATTTTCGGGTAAGAGAGAATACCATGTCAATGCTCCCCTGGTGAGGGTTTCACCAAATTTCTTGACCAATACTGATTCGATTTCTTGTTTGGTTAAATCGTTGCCTTTTACACCAGTGGTGAATGCAGTCACGTGGTCTCGTGGATCAGTAGTGCCATCATACTTTGGAATATCAGGCATCTTAAATTTCTTCGGAATTGGCACCGGAGCAGCACTAGGCTATGGTTGTTGTGAGTATTTATCCATGTCCATTCCTTTGATTACAGGTGGTACTCCAGGTATTTGCTCTATGCGATCGCTTTGTTCCCTGAGCTGCTTCTGCAGGGTTAGAACTAAATTTTGTAAATCAGAATTAACTATATTACCTGGTTCGCCGTCACGAGACTCGCTCGGAGTTCCCCTAGTGCCTGAATGGACGAGCCCAGAACGTGGGTTTTCCAAAGTATTCTAATTCGGAGTTGGTGTTGGTGGCGCAACTGGCAACTGGCTAGTAAAAGCACGAAGAGCATTACTGACTTGTTGAGAAATTAGATTTTTTAGGGCATCATCGAGTGCTTATTCGTTTGCAACTCCAGCCTTTTGATTCGCCTCGACTCCGTTTTGATTTGCAACCCCATTATTTGTCTCAGAGCCATCTGGAGTTCTTTCTCGTGACTGACGTTGTGAATCATGTGGTGAAGGGGGCGGAGTCCTGTCACCTGCATTATTTTCTTGTTGCTGAAGATCTTGTTGACTGTTGTCGTTGATATTCGACATAGTAAGTTGTTTGATGAGAGAATTGACTTAAGAAAGCAAAACGATTATCAGATTCCCAGTAACGGAACCAATTTGTTTAACCAAAAATTGGGATTTCGGCCAAAGCTTATTTTAAAAGAACTCGGGTTACTGATAATCAAGCAAGAATAGAAATAATTGATATAAAGAATATTTGAATAGAAAGCGAAGTAAATCAGTGTATTCCAATAGTATTTCGTGTTTTTATATATGATCAGGCTTCCCCTTTTATAGCTATTTCTAGGTGACACGTTTTGCTTCTGTCATAATAAGGCCATTATAGACAATTAATGGCATTTAATGCTACGTTATAAATGGTAATCATTGTAATCCAATACAGATTCTCTAATGTTTTCAGTAATTAATGCCTACTAAATACTGTATCCGTACCCTCTTTTGCTATCAAGTTCATTCTCTTATCTTTGACTTTTGAACATAAAGAGGTGCGAGCACCGAGTCTCTTGAATCTCTGCTCGTATCTGTTGTAACTCGTGCCTCTTTAATTTTTCTTTACTGATCGTCATTCTTTGACCAGTCTACGTGTCATGACATGTCATCTTTCAATCAATTCAACATTTATGAACTCAATTTTTCCCAATACAGATAGTCCCCCCACTTGCCATTTATTCATCAATAGAATATTTGGGAAGTGGATTTTATTAAAGCGGGAATATTTGCCGCCATTAATTCTCCTCTGGAACTGACGCTTCATTTGTCACTTCTATTTAATGTCCGTTACACGTGGCATCTTCTGATTGGTTCTGCGACTTTTCAGCGTCTTTTAAGGCTTTTTTACGGCTTCACCAATTACGAAACGACAGTTCTCATCATGACGTTTCCATCATTGCACCTTTTCCTTTGACGGTTGCTTCTAAGTATAAATATAGTTTTCACCTTTGTCTTTCTCACAAAAAGTTCTCAGAATATTCAATTCTTGTTTCCTTCTTCCTCGTACTATTATATCTTCGTCAAACCCTAACCCTAGGAGAGTCCCCATTGTTGATAACCTCCCTCTTGCTCCTATTAGGAACAGGAGAGGAGGTAGACTTCATAATCTAGGGTCTTCATCTGCACGAGGTTCTTCTCTACCTTCGACCAGTTCCACTCCCCCTTCTAGAACCAGATGCTCCCTTTCTCAAAGGTCTTCATCTAGAAGTAAAGAACCTACTAAGCCTCTTCGTGAACCTACTGTAGATGAGATTGTTCCCGCTGAACTATCTTTTTACAATGATAGAGAATCCATTAGAAATCAAGTTTCTTCTATGCCTTTATTAGAACGTGTTGACATTTATCCGACTCAGATTACTGAAGGTTTAATTTCTGTAGTTCGTAAGGACTATCACTGGAGCCATGACATCCCCATTATAATCCCCAATGCGAACCAAAGAATCACCTCTTATTTAACTGGGTTTTCTTTTGTTTATACATACCCTTTCACGTTGGGTTTCAAACCTTCTATTGACCCTGTTATCCTCGAATTTTGTCGTTTTTTCGACGTCTGTTTAGGAAAAATTGGCCCTATTGTGTGGAGGGTTGTTGCTTGTTTGAGGCATTCGACCAATATGGCTGGTGTGCCTTTTACTTTCTCCCATTTAATTCACCTTTACTCTCCCAAACTCTTTCGCCAAGGAATCTTTACTTTGGTAGCAAGAAGTAAAAGAGTTCTGGTTAGTCCAGAAGACGATAAGGACCGTGGCTGGTACGCCAGGCTTGTTGCTGCCCCCACTATTGGTTTAATGGGTGATGAAAATGTTCCCTTTCCTGAGAAATAGAATTTTTCACGTGAGTTTTTAATAACCTTCTCGTACCTTTTTCTCAATTCTGATGATTGTCATTTTAATTTCCTTCATTTCCTTTTTTTTTCTTTTAGCAACCATGGGAATTGTCGATGAGATTCCACATTTCCGTGGTTGGGTAGAAAAGTTGTTATATGCCGCCCCGATGGAGGGCAGATCTTGGAAAACTCTCTCTCATCGATTTGGTTGGAAAGTGAAAACTCACGGTAAGAGTTTTTTTTATAACTTTACTTATTGCTTCCTCCAGAAATTATTTTAACCCTTCTTTTTGTCAGGATTTCCCATTCGAAGTATAAGTGCTGAGGCTGTCGTAGCTTCCAGAATTTCTTTGGAAAGGGCCCAAGAGATAATTTTAGGTCCTTCATCGAAAAGGAAAGCTACTGTTGATCAAGACTCTGAGGAGGAGGAAGAACAAGACGGGGGTTCTTTGATAAAAAGACCACGGGCTAGAAGAAGAATTATTTCAGATGATGAAGCATCTCCCCCTCGTTCTATTCCTCTCACCGAGCCTGTTGAAGCCTCGTTGGTGATTTCCGACGATGATACTCCCGCTGCTGCCCATGATTCTGTTGAATAACTTTTAATCCGCGGGTTTGGTAGTGAAAGTTTAGGACTAATTTCTGATGAAACACCCCTTGCTTCTTTTTCTATATCTGCTCCTGCGATACATTCTTTGCCAGTCGTGACTTGTCACGACCCGGATTTCCCACCTTCAAGGGTCGTGATGGCGCCTACTCGTAGAATTTAGGCAAGCCACAAATCATAACTCCTAATTCCTTTATTTTAAATCCTTTTTATCATTCATAACAACAAGCGATAAATATTTAAATAATAGCGAAATATGAAATTAAAGTGGAAGACTTAAATTAACTAAGCTGAACAAAAAGCGGAAACCGACATGTGTCTCTACCCAAGAACTGGTGTCACAACATCCACGGACTGCTAAGAGTACTAAATACAATCGTTTGAAAGAAATATAACACTGTTTGTCTCGAAAACATGAGATAACAGAATGAAATACAAGATAGAGGAGACGCCGGGCCTATGGACGTGTGCAAGGCTACCTCGGAGTCTCGATGGACCGAAGGCTGGCTCCCGAGCTACTGCTGCTGTCCGTACCTGGATCTGTGCAACAGAGCACAGAGTGTAGTATCAGCACAACCGACCCCATGTGCTGGTAAGTGCCTAGCCTAACCCCGGCGAAGTAGTGACGAGGCTAGACAGGACTACCACATAAACCTGTAGAGTTATATATATATCTACAACGGGAAAATAGTAAGAACAAACATTTTAAATGGGAGGGGAACATGATTCGGGGATAGCATATATTACAAAATTTCAAGAAAATAATAAAGAACATCAATAATTTAACTCTAACACGGATAAGGGAAATAAAAGCAGATTTCACTGTCAGTACATATCTCGTTGCAGGCGTGCAACACGATCCCATTTCTCAGTAATTGAATCTCATGGTAGGCGTTTCACTTGCTCCCATTTCACAAATCTCGTGGTAGGCGTACCACCCGCTCCCATTTCATCATAACTCGTGGTAGGCGTACCACCCGCTCTCATTTCAATCAATAACTTGTGGTAGGCGTACCACCCGCTCCCATTTCAATCAATAACTTGTGGTAGGTGTACCACCCACTCCCATTTCAATTCAATCCCGTGGTAGGCGTACCACCCGCTCCATTTCATTAAATCTCGTGGTAGGCGTACCACCCGCTCCCATTTTATTAAATCTCGTGGTAGGCGTACCACCCGCTCCCATTTCATTAAATCTCGTGGTAGACCCACTCCCATTTCATTAAATCAATAGTTCTTCCAAATGAAATTACTCCCACAAACGCAACAATTAATACGAATTCATAAGACAACAAGTACACAATAATTATGACTCATAGAGAAAAACAAGTAATGACAAGTAGCAATTAATTATGGACTTTAAGGAGCAAATAGGCAATTTAATATTTAGTAATCCAAATGTCAAGTAGCAATTAAGTCACATAAACATGTAGCAATTATAGCATAATTCAAAGCATAAAGTTGCGCAAAGATACCTCGAGCCAATAATAGCAAGTAACACAATAAAGGAAAATGCCAACATAAAGAATCACAGAAATAGTGGAATAAGACAATTAATGCACTTGGACCGATAACAACAAGAAAATCAGTAAATAGAAGTGAAGGACAACATAACTCAATTATCAGCAAAAATCAGGAAAATCAAAGACAAGTACACAGCATCACCCTTCGTGCTTTTACTCCCGTCCTCACCAAGCAATAATATAATTGAAAACGTGCACGACATCGCCCTTCGTGCTTTTACTCTCTTTCCTCACATATAATCAATAGAATTGGCACGGAATGGTACATCGTGCGGCACGGTATCACTCTTCATGCTTTACACTCTTTCCTCACAATAGCAAACAATGCACGGCATCACCCTTCGTGCTTTAACACTCTTCCTCACCCAAACAACAATCACAAATAAGGGCAAGGGAAATAAACAAGAACATATAAGAATCCCGGTAAGGGAACAACGATTTAACAATTAAATCCCGGCAAAGGAGCAACAAGTAAATAATTAAATCCCGGCAAGGGACTAACAATTAAATAATTAAATCCCGACAAGGGAACATTTCAATAACTCTTTCTCTATCTCTCACTTGTACTTCATAACTCACTTTACCACTTGACCCAATGCTCCAAAGGGTTCAATCATCTAATATACTTGCACAAATCATAATATAACTCGAGCCAATGCTCCAAAATGTTCAAGGGTCTCAATTCCTTCCACAAACTTTTTACAACAACTAGAAATCATCACCAAAGCATGAAGAATACAACAAAATCATAAAAATCACAATATAAGACTCACGGTCATACTTGACACCAACGTATAGATACTCGTCACCATGCCTATACGTCGTACTCAACAATTATCACATAGCAAATATGACTCAACTCCTAATCCCTCAAGCTAAGGTTAGACCAAACACTTACCTCGATGCCTTGAACACAACTCAAGTCTCAATTATAGCTTTACCCCTTCATTCCACCGCCAATTCGCTCGTATCTAATCACAAATTACTTAATTATATTAATAAACACTAAATGAATCAACCCCAATGCATGAAAATGAGTTTCCCAAAGTTTTACCCAAAAAGTCAAAAATCGCCCCCGGGCCCACGTGGTCAAAACTCGAGGTTCGAACCAAAACCCGATTACCCATTCCCCCACGAACTCAAATATATAATTTATTTTGAAATCGGACCTCAAATCGAGGTCCAAATCTCCAATTTTTAAAAAACCTAGATTCTACCCAAAACACCCAATTTCCCCCATGAAAATCTTTGATTTTAGGTTGAAATCATGTTAAAAGATGTTAATGATTGAAAGAAATGAGTAAAAACTAACTTACAATTGATTTGGAAGAAGACTTGTTCTTGGAAAATCGCCTAAGTGTGTTTGGGTTTGAGAAAATATGAAAAATGAAGCTCAAAATCGTTTAAGTGTAAAAATTGCAGGTCTCAGTTATGGGAAATGCGAACAGGGGTTCGCAATTGCGAACCCCGACCCTCAGATGTGGGAATTGCGAAGTGAAGTTTGCATTTGCGAACACTGTACAAAATGAGGGACTTCACATTTGCGAGCCATTTGGTCGCATTTGCGATCAGTTGCAAAGTTTTTCCCTCCTCACATTTGCGATGCCAGGCTCGCATTTGCGAGACCTGCTTCGCAAATGCAAAAACTGCAGAACGGGCATACCAGATTATTTTCAAAGTTCAAAAATGCACCCGTAGCCTATCCAAAACTCACCCGAGCCCTTGGAGCTCCAAACCAAATATGCACACAACCTCAAAAACATCCTACGGACTTATTGGCGCGATCAAATTTCCAAAATAACATTATATACATCGAATTAAACCTCAAAATCCAAGAATTCTTTCAAACTTCATAAAACATGAAAATTTCCAATTTAGGTCCGAATCACGTCAAACGACGTCCGTTTTCAACCAAATTTCACAGGAAGGACTTAAAACATATGTAAGACCTGTACCGGGAGCCGGAACCAAAATGCCGGCCCGATACCATCGCTTTCTAATCAGATTTCATTTCCAATTTCTTTAAACAATTTCAGAAAACAATTTTACAAAAAAATTCATTTCTCGGGCTTGGGACCTCGGAATTCGATTCCGGGCATACGCCCAAGTCCCATATTTCCCTACGGACCCTCCGGGACCGTCGAATCACGTGTTCGGGTCCGTTTACCCAAAATATTGACCAAAGTCAAATTTATTCATTTTAACATCAAAATTTAGCATTTTTCACAGAATTTTACATTTAAGCTTTCCGGCTACGTGCCCGTACTGCGCACGTAAATTGAGGTAACTCTAAATGAGGTTTTATGGCCTCGGAAGCACAGAATTAATTAAAACAGGTGATGACCCCTTTGGGTCGTCACATAGACTGGAAAAATAAAACTTTTTGGTGACATCTTCAAAAAGAAAAAAGTCCTTCTGGCACGTCTAAATGGAATCCAAACCTCTCCCTCTTACCATAAAAGTTTCTTCCTACAACACCTAGAATCTAAGCTTCAATTAGAATTTAATAATATTTTAAAAATGGAGCAAGACTTTTGGAAATTACGATCTAGGATCTCTTGGTTGAATGATGGAGATGCAAATACTAGGTTCTACCATATTATGGCCTCAAATCGTAAACGTCGATATGCTATCATGTTTTTTAAAAACTCCAATGGTGATTGGATAACTGAACCCCCCTCCATCTTAAGCCATACTCTTGACTTCTTTAGAAATGTTTTCACAACTTCAAAAATCTCCTCACATAGGAAAGACACCCTAGGGGATCCATCAAGCCAAAACAAAATTGATCTAGCAAGACTTGACAAGGTTTTAACAAATGAGGAAATCAAAAAATGCTGTTTTTTCATTCAAACCCTTTAAAGCACCGGGGCCGGACGGAATCCACCCCTTTTTTTATCAAAAATACTGGGGCATCATTAAAAACTCAGTAGAGTCCTTTTATCACAAGTTTTTTGATACTCAAAGTTTGCCTAGTGGTATAAATGAGACCTACATTTGCCTAATCCCTAAATTTGCTAATGCAAACAACCTAAAAATCTTTAGACCAATTGGTGTCTGCAACACTTCCTACAAAACTATTACAAAGATTATTGGAAACAGGATAAAGCCCTTTTTGCCCTACCTCATTAGCCCTCTCCAATATAGCTTCATTAAAAATAGGAGAGCTAGTGACAATGCGATTATTGTCCAAGAAATTATGAATAATCTTCGAAAATACAAAAAATCAACCCCTGATATGCTTATTAAAATTGACCTGGAAAAGGCTTTTGATAGATTAGAGTGGTCTTTTGTCTATAGAATTCTTAGATTCTTTAATTGCCCCCCAAAAATTAGTAAGTTGATTATGCATTGCATCACTACCAGCTCTATGGGAATCCTAGTTAACGGGGCAACTACTGAATTCTTTAGTCCTAGTAGGGGTATCCGCCAAGGTGACCCCCTATCACCCTATATATTCATCCTTTGCATAGAATTACTTTCAAAACTCATCAATTACCAAACATATATTCTAAATTGGGATCCCATTAAAATCTCTCAAAAAGGCCCTTCCTTTTCCCATGTCCTATTTGCGGATGATATAACTCTAATGGGTAAGGCAAACAAAAAAACTGGTCATTGCATTAAGACTTGTATGGATTTTTTCTGCTCCCAATCAGGTTTATCAATCAACTACACTAAGTCCAAAATTATCCTCCCAAAATTAAGTTCTCCACAAACCTCCTCCTACTTGTCGAATCTCTTTGGAATGAAAGTTACACATGATTTTGGAAAATACCTAGGCTTCCCAATTTTGAACCACAATCCAAAACCAAGAGATTTCCAATTCATAATTGACAAGCTCTATAGCAAAATGTCCCATTGGAAATGCTCCTTTCTAAATATAGGCGGTCGTGTAACTCTTGCAGCTAGCACTCTAAATTCCATCCCCTCCTACTCCATGCAATACACTTATCTTCCAAATAAAATTCTTAAACAAATTGACAAGATTCAAAGAGATTTCATTTGGGGAAGTTCTAACACTTCTAAAAAACTTCATTTAGTGAATTGGAATCTCGTCATCAAGAGTAAGCAAGAAGGTGGCCTTGGTATCCAAAAAGCTTCCTCCAAAAATATTGCCCTACTAATAGGCCTTTCGTGGAGGCTATTACAAAATACAAATACTCCTTGGACTCAACTCATCTCCTATAAATATGCTAATAAGAAAACAGTCAATACTTCTTCCTTTATTTGAAAATCCATCCTCAAGGGATGGAATTTTTGCAAGGACGATATCTTATGGCATCCTCACTCAAATTCAAATATGAACATTTGGTCATCAAATTGGATCCATGACTCCAGTTCTTCGAGGGAAAATTTATACGGTCCAATTGATAAAAAGGACCTTAATATCCCCATAAAGGATATTATAATAGATGCTAATTGAAATCTCTCTAATATCTCCTTTGATATCCATAATCCCCTTATGAAAAACATTATGGCTAACCCTTTACCTAATAAGTTTATTAAAAAAGATACTTTGACATGGGGTATTACCACTAGCGGTCTTTTCACCACAAAATCATGCTACTCCCTCATAAATCCTTTTATTCCGCCTAAATTAGATTTTGAATGGATTTGGGATCTTCTATGCCCAAACAAAATCAAGTTCTTCTTCTGAAAATGTATGCATAATCATATACCTTGTAGAGCTTACTTATCCCACATTGGTATGAACATTGATAAGGTTTGCACCATCTGTAGAATTAATGTGGAAAGTGCTGAACATACTTCCTCGACTGCCCTATCACTCAATCTTGTTGGGAACAATTAGGTATCAAAAATTTACATTTAAAAGATGGTAACCACTGGCTATTGAGATTAAAGAAATTTCTTATTCAAGCAAGCCCCTATTCAAACAACTGGAAGACCATCCTCCATTTTGCTGTTTGGAATATCTGGAAAAATAGAAATAATAATAATATAAACAACCTTAGTAATAAGGTCTATCACACCTCCAACAAGCCTGGAAATACAACTTCTTCACTGAGAAAAATCCCTTCAAGGAGAACAGCATTCAAATTAAGATCAGATGGAACAAACCTCCGGCAAATACAATCAAACTAGATATTGATGGAGCCTTCTCCAAGTCTACTGTGGAAGCTGGCATGGGTGGAGTTTTCAAGAACAAAGATGGCGACTGGATTTTTGGGTACTACAAATCAACTTACGCATCTTCAGTCATGCATTGTGAGCTAATGGCTCTACATGAAGGACTAAAGATTGCTAAACATCTTGATCTTCCGAATATCGAAATTGAGACTGACTCAACGGATACCATATTAGTGCTTAATGAAAATGACCCTAACTTTTCAAATATAATTTTTGAATGCAGGTTATTAATGCAGCAGCTGAAGCACCCAATCCTGAGGGCATAATTTCAGAGAAGGAAATGTAATAGCCCACCTCTTGGCAAAGGAAGCAGTGAAAAATTTCAAAGTTCCTAGATGTGTTCAATTGCTAAATGACAAGCATGGTTTTAGTATTAAGTCAAAGTTTGTTAGTACTAGTGTCTGTGAAAGACTAGCCAAGTTTGGCAATGAAAATGTCCTACGGGACTATGTAAGAACTGTGTAATGTTTGTGTTAGTGATATAATATTATCGTTTGTGCTTTCAAACAAAAAAAAACACTTAAAGATGTGACATAGTTGTTAATTAAGTAAGGTTTAGATTCAAATTTCAGCAGAGGCAAAAAAGATATGTAACATTTTTTCATCTATCAAATTTTAATTGATAAAAGTACCCGATCAACTAGGCCGGACACAACGATTATAAATAAAAGAGAGAGTAAAGCGACTCAAAGGGACGGAGGGGAGGATAAAATCACGAAAAAGACAGCAGAGTAGATTAGGCAAACCAAGTGACTACTAAAGTTGGTGGGATTGCCTCAAAAGATTTGGATGGCAGTTAGAATGACAGAGAGCTACTAAATGCTGTTTAAAAAGGCAAAGGAGATGAAACGTAATCGCGACGGATACTCTATTAGACAACATTGTTTTGTCCTAACTAGTTTTATGTTACGTGTAACCTATCTAAATGAGTATTAATTTTTTTTAAATTATATGAATATTATTTTTGAATTATAAAATAAATATGCAATTTTATATTTAAAAGAATATTGATTTGTATAGCTAATTCAATAAGGAACAGTTGTATCTTCGTTCTCTATGTTTTCTTTTAGCTCTTTTAACCACTACCTTAAATTGCTTATAAATAACTGCATATGATTTATTTCTATTAATTTCAATATATCTCACTTATCGAGTATTATAATTAGGTTTGTGATATATATGAGTATAAATTCACAATATGTATTTATATAATTAACTTAAAATACATTATAGTACATATTACATTAAACTAAAATAATATTATTTTCTAAACCTAAGCATGTCGTATGTAACTTATTTACACATATTTTCATACTCGTCCTAGTATGTTATAAGTTTGGTTTACATAGTATAGTAATCTTTAATTCTTGAAGACTTAAAATTAGATCAAAAATTTTATTAGTTAATTTTTAATGTATGCTTATATACACTTTATCAAATATACATAAGAAAAAAAAGCATAATTACTTACACAATTTAAATACGGAAATGATTTATAAGTAAATTTTTGTTTGGTTTTAAATTCCTGAAATTTAGGAGTTTCTATATATATGTCGTTCAAATAAGGGAAAATTTAATAACCAAAATTTAGTTAATTTTAAAGTTCTAAATATTAGGAGAATAATTAAATTACAATTATATCCAATATAAAATCTAGTTTTTAAAGGGAATTGAACCTTGTTTCACCAATTGTATTTAACGTTATGATTAAGTTTTAAATTGTCTTGATTTTTATTGATGTAGCTAATGTCCAAGTTTTAAGTATAGATTCGTCATACTTGCCGTCAAAGTATGTTCAACGAACTTGGAACTAAAAAGGATATTAGAGACAACTTTCTTTAAGAATTTTTTTTAGTAGGTTTTGAATTCCTAACTTCGGATGGTATTCAAAAAAAAAAAAAAAAATTCGGATGGTAATTATAATTTTATAATATTTGAAAAGATATTAAAATTTCATACATAGTTTAAATAAGAAAAGTTTAATATGAAAAGTTTTATGTGATTTCAAAGCGGTAAACGTATAAGGAAAATAATGATCTAGTTGATTTAAAACTCATAAATATTAGGAAGAGTAATTTAATAACGGTTTTGTATTTAAATTATATTTTAAAAGGGTTAAAAAGACGAATGACATTTCACTAATGGCCGTCGTACTTTTAATATAGTATATATAAGACTAAAAGAAAGGATCTTCCAATGCATACAAAAAGTGATTATTTGATTCATTTACCTAGCATCATTTTTTTAATTGTTTGGGAATAGATGAGACATGTTTCCACATTAATAGGGATCAATTGTGGCATCTTGAGCCGCGAAAGCTTAACACGTTTACCTGGATGAATATTTACTCTAACTTATATATATTGAAAGTGTAGATGATTTTTACACTATCATTTATTTTAATATGTTATAATAGGTAACTGTCTTTTTTTTTTCTTTTCATATTACTAATTTTATTTATAGATGACTATGCATAGGAAGATAATTTGTATATGCTCACTTACAATTTAAATAAAAGAAAATACTGATCTTCTGCGTTATTAAAACAAAAAATTCAGCAATTATTTTTTCCTTGAATATCCCCAATTATATTAACTTATCTTTTAAATGAGCTAATAGGGTTTAATTACTAGTTCCGGTTTAATTAATTCTCTTTACCTTTCACCGGTTTCTCTCTACTTTCAGCTCTGCAAGTAGCGGCTCGTCAACCAAATAATAAAAAGGAAAAGATTTAATTAAAAATAGGAAGAGAAGAAAGCGGTTGTTTAACAGGAAAGATTGGAGAAGTGAGAAGACAAGTGGAATGAAGGATGGAATTGAAATGGCGTTTCTCGTTGATGCTGCTGCTCGCAACCTCCGTTTACCTTCAACTACCGTACGTCTCAGGTACCATTCCTCTGCTCTTTCTAATTCTAGCTCGTGCACAACCATTAAGTCTAGCCCTAGGTGCAAATTGTAAACAAGCCCCTTATTGATGATTTTCTGTAAAATCCTAATTTCACCTTTTATTTAATCTTGTTCAGATTATTTTGTTAAATTAATGTTCTCTACTCTCTAAGAAAACCTGAGATAAATGAATGATTGTGATAAGCGAATCCTACTCTTTTAACAATTAGCCAGCTAATTTGCCGATTGAGCTATATTGGGTTGTGATTCATTTGATAATCTAATAAAATTTTGGATATATTTACTTCCGGTTTACAGCGGTGGATCAGTCAGTAAAAGTGTATTAACTGAGTAGAGAGTAGAGTGCGAATGTAACTCGAAAAGAAGATCTTGACGAGTAGCAAAGTCAGGATTTTTACAAAGAGAATTCAAAATATAAAGAAGTATACACACAAAGAAGCCAAGGGGATTCAATATATAATAAATACACAAACAAAATTTGACCTATCTACGTAGTTTATTTTTTCAGCTAAGGCGTGTCAGTTGACTCCCCTGGGACAAGGGTAGCTCCGTCCTTGATCTTGACGCTCTTACCACTGATTCTCCCTTTCCGCCCTTGAATCACTGATTTACTCTTAACGAATATTTCGTACTAGGATAAATGTGTCTCTTTTCTTTTCGATAAAGTAAAATATTAATTGCTTCTCTTTTACTTTCCAAAAGAAACTCCTTTTTCCTTTTCCGTTGTTCATCTTTCTAGTATATTTGTGTTTACTAGGGATGCATATGTTTAGCTGTTCATATTACACCTCTAATAAGTGCCAGGGCGCAAGAACTGAACTTTGGAATATGGGGCTCAAGCTTGGATGAGCCTCCCATAGTGTATCTTGCTCAAATTCAATATATAGTTTAACTGTGTGAGCTTGATTTGGTTTAGCATGTGAGTATGATATTCAAGTAAAAAGTACATGTCTAAACATTAATTTTCACCTTTGCAAACAAAATCAGAATGTTAACATAGTAAATTCTTTTCTCATGTGACATACCATTATAGTGATCTTCAAAACCACCAAACTCACAAGATTCAAGCTTTAGATGCCATTCATATTATTATTAGTGAATTAGAAAGAAGTGCCTAGTGTTTGGAAGTGTTTTGTGGTTGTTATCGTGGTCCTAGATCATGTAATATTCATTAGTGGCGTTAAAAAAGTCTTGTAGAAACCTGATCAAGGCATCACATAAAGGGGGAATTTCCCATCATGCTGGGGTCAGATGGGTAACGGTAGTTGTGACAATGTCCAGAAATGTTGGGTAGAGGAGAGGGGTTGCGAATGCATTCTACGAGTTAGAATTTATATCTTCAGCTAACTGGATTGCTTTTAAGTGAGAATTTACGTGAAACATGAATCACATGTCCTCTTTTTAGGTAAGACGCTTGTTATAAGCATCAATAAAGATAGTGCTTAGCTTTGCAAAGGAAATATTCAAGACCTTTTGTTGGAACAGATGCCAAAAGTATATGTGCATTTTAAGAGATGCCCGCACATCTTGTATTATGGATAATAAGGAGGTTTTTTGGGCAGGAATTTGGGGCTAAACATATCAGCTTCACCTAACTTATCTAATACAAGTGCTGCAATTCAGCTGTCCTCAGAAAGAAAGAAGCACTAGTGGGTTATGTAAGTTGCCAGAACCACATTTGGTTTGGGAAAAGGGTGTGGGTGAGCGTGGGCATAAATATGCTCGTTCCTCAAAAGATTGCTATTATCATCTGTAGATCTAGGTATTGTTTTGTACTGAGCTATCAAAACATCAAAAACTGATTTTTAGCCTCCAAAGTTGTTCTTTATTTTTACTGGGATAATGCTTATAACACTACTTGCTCAATTCCTTTTCTTAACCTTCTAATATCCAGTTTATCAAGAGATTTCAACGAAAACTTTTACTACCGGACTAGCCTGAAGAGCAAAATATCACAACATATATTTTGTATTTTGTAACTTAGTTATAAGAAATTATTATACGTTTGGAAAAGAAAACCACACTATTATGATTCAATTACTACTCTGAGAGAGTATTATTGAATTTAACAATGGTCAGGCCCTAGGAATACAAATCATCCACAGAATTTTAGACCATAGATTAGAGGAAAAAGTTTAGACTTCTAAACTTAATCTAACACTGGGTTAGCCACAGATTTTAAGAAATATTAACATAAAGTATGCGCAACACAATTATTCAATGTATAGTGTACTTTCTTTTACTTTAAAAAATCTTATAAAGTAAGAAGTCACGTGAGAAACTTCACAGTTAAAGAAGCAGAGTATTGTCCTTTTCTAATACAAAACGTTAAAATGATCATATAAAAAAAAAAAATGTCTAGAGCAAAGCCAGAAAGCCAGCTAGCCAGCCTTGAAGAGTATTCAACTACTATTTTTTGTTCTTTTGTGGGTATGTAAATAAGAGGAATCTTCCATAAAACAAACAAAGAAAAAAAAAGTGTTTTTGGACATTAAAAAAGTTACTAAAACAAAGGTTTTTGCCTTAACAACAACCTGCCCAGTGTAATCACATAAATGGGATCTGAGGAGATGAGGAGATTAGTATATACGCAGACTTTATTCCTACTTTGTAAAGATAGAAAGACCGGTAGACTCTCAGCTCAAGAAAAGCAAAGTTAAAATAATTTTTGCCTTGGGGGATGTAAAGCTTATGCAAGTTTTCTGTTTGGTATCAATTAGGTTTGTGGTGGACTAATAATACTTCTTTATTCTAAAATTAGTGATTTCGAGTTTGAATTCGAAATAATTGTTTTGTTTTTTTGATAAGGTAAATTGTATTAATCAAAAGGGAGAAAAAACTCTCGTATACAAGAAGTATACCAAAAAGTAGATAATTTACATCAAAACATGATTCTCTATAAAAGACGCCCAATCTTATATACAAGTAGGGGCTATATGAGTGCACCAAAAAGCGATCAAAGATAAAAGACTATTCTTAAGATGTGAAAAAGGAGACTCAATCCCCTCAAAAGCTCTCCTATTTCTCTCCCCCCAAACTATCCACATGAGAGCTAACGGGGCGAACTTCCACGCCTTTTGCTTTCTTCTTCTACGGAAACCGGCCCAGCTTTATAACATTTCCTTTACAGTGCTTGGCATCACCCATTGAACACCAAAAAGATTCAGGATTGCCCTCCACAAACCCCGAGGACACAGGGCAATGCAACAAAAGATGATCAACTTCTTCCCCTAAGCTTTTACACATGTAGCACCAACTAACAAGTGTAATTCCTCTCTTTCGCAGATTTTCAGCAGTCAAGATCACTCCCCTCGCTGCTAGCCATGCAAAAACGCACACCTTTGTGGGCGCCTTAGGAATCCAGATCGAGGAGTATGGAAAAGTGGCGTCCTCTCTCACCAACATACTTTGGTAAAAGGACTTTACGGTGAACAAACCATCGCCACGCAACCCCCATCTCCAAGAATCACAAGATGGCTGGGGCCTGTCTTGCCCATATAGCAGTGCCAACAAATCTTGGAGCTCTGCAATCTCCTAATCTTGCATGTTCCTTCTAAATGAGAGGTCCCATACTAACCCCCCCCCCCCCCTTCATGCTCCTTGCGAATCTGTTGGACTATCAATTCCTTCTAATTTGAAACTCTAAAGACGTGGGGGAAGAGACCCTCAGAGTATCCTCTCTACACCATATGTGATTTCAAAAGCTGATTCTCCTTCCATCTCCCGCCCTATAAGTGATGTTGCCATTGAAGGCTTCCCAATTCTTCATGATGCTTCTCCACATGCCACACCCGAAAGGTGCTGTGATTGCCTTGGTCCTCCAACCCCCTCCCGTGGAATCGTACTTTTTCTACTATGACCTCCCTCCAGAGAGCATGCTCCTCTACCCCGAATCTCCACAGCCACTTCCCCAACAAAGCTCTGTTGAATACCCTAAGATCTTTTCCTCCAAGTCCACCCCACTTCTTTGAGGAAGTGACTGTCTGCCAATTCACTAGATGAAACTTTCTAGTTCCATCCGCCGCATCCCAAAGAAAATTCCTTTGAAGCCACTCCAGTTTTTCAGTGATGCTGACAGGAGTTTGCAACAGGGACAAGTAATAGGTGGGCATACTCGATAAATTGCTTTTAATAAGTACTTCCTTACCGCCTTTTGACAAGTAACGTTTCTGCTAGCCTGCTAATCTCGAAATAATTTATTTGGACCTCAATAGAAATATAAAAAATATATAGGAAAAACTGTTTATTAAGGACTCTAAGACTCTCAATGAGGACACAAAAGAAAGGACTCGAAGACTCTTGAAGTTACTCCTTTCCTCACCTAGATATGAAGTTACTCATTTCCTCACCCAGATATGAGAACATTCTTTGACGATAAAAGTCAATTGTCTTAGCAACTTCTTATGAGACTATTAGCTATAACATAGGAGAAAAGCATGCATAATTTGTTAATTCATCTCTGAACTCTTTTATACATCTATGAATTAATGATATAGTTTGTCTAGGCAGCATTTTGTGGCTATGGGCCAGAAGAATAATTGGATTTTGTTGAAAATTTGCTCTGTTAAGTTTCATAGGAGTCTCATAGGTGACTCCCGTGTAACTCATGCAGGCTTTGCTAGAAATATGCACAATCGAAGAAAAGATCCATATAGCAATGCCAATTAATCTGAATTAAGTTAAAAAAGAAGAATACTTACTTTAAAGCAGTAAAGCGGGAGCTTAGTGCACCGGGTTGTCTTTTTTTTTTTTTTAGTTTAAAGCAGATGCTCGCTAGGAGTCTTTTTTTCTTCTTAGAGTATTTATGTGTCAATAGCAAATTTGGAAAGTCTAAATTAATTGAGACATGTCTAAATGGAGCGAGGATTTGCACAGTGACCCCGGGATAGGGTAAGACTGCGTACATCCTACCCTCCCTAGATCCCACTTGTGGGAATTAACTGGGTGATTGTTGTTGTTTTTGTATAGCCGACCCCAACTAGCTTGAGATTGAAGCATAGTTATGTAGGGAATAGGGATATTATCAAAATTCTGATTGATTGTAGATTCGTGAAAAGATAATAATTTCTTTGATAATGGGGTGCTCAAGGCATGCTCAAGGCATTGTGCTCTAACATCTACTTTTCTACTAATGAGTCACCAAATCATTTAAATACAGGTAAAGATAATGGAGTTTGCATTTCACCTGGTGGTCGCTTTCCTCGATTTTCAAATGAAGGAAAACCTCCAAGAAAAGTAAAAAAGGGCCCAAGAGATTTGAACCTCTGCAGGATATTTCGTGGAAAAACTTGCTGCGATGTGACGCAGACGCATCCTGCTTTGCTATCCATTAGGAGGCTTGCTTCAACTGGAGAGGCAAGCCAAGAGTGCTTGCACTTATGGGAAATGTTAGAATGTTCAATCTGCGATCCACGTGTTGGTGTGCAGGCGGGACCCCCTGTTTTATGCACCTCTTTCTGTAACAAAGTATACCAAGCTTGCTCCAATGCGTACTTCTCCATGGATGCTAAGACACAGGTTTGTTTACAGATTTTTCAGATGAGTTATTCAGCAATGGGGTATCAAAATTCACCAAACAATAAGCCTGCATTGGATGTTATGATTTGTATTTTGGATCGTATAGACTGTGTCTCAATGTAGATGCTTTTGGCCCCTTTGGTTCAGCTCAATGCCAACACCCTCAATTATTTTATCATCATGTTTGTACTGAATCAGTTATTGACATATCTCACATCTGATTAGAAATTACATGTCAGGTTCTAGCACCCTGTGGTGTAAACGACTTTGTTTGTGGTAGAGCATCCCAATGGATCTCTAATGGGACAGAGCTCTGCCGCGTTGCAGGTTTTTCCGTGAAGTCTTTGTCTGATGATCCAGAAGAAGTTTCTTGCTATGGTGGAAAATCTAGTGTGGATTTTATTGCTGATTCATGGAGGGCTTCACAATCCAAGGTGCAAGAAAAAACGGACAGTTCTGGATTCGTTGAAGATTTCAAACAATGGGTGGAGGACATGACATTTAAAGAGAGAATATCTTGGGCAGTAGGAGGCATGGTTCTTACAGCAGGACTTCTATTTACCAGGTGAGGCCACTCTTTTTTAGTAATTATAAAATAAAGAGAATCTTATTTGAAGCTTCATGAACTCTCTCTGGTGTGGCATGTAGTCTTAGAATGTTAGTTGTTACTTTCCAAGTTCCAGCTGTACAATCATGTGGAATGATTCTTAGTCCATTAGAGTGATCAATGTATTTAGAAGTTTGATAATGTCTGCATGCTTAATGATATCATACTTTATCACTGTAAATTTACTTTTACTATGCAGTCAAAGGAAAAGCCATAGGCAACGCCAGAAACTAGCAGCCCTCCAACGCACGGCCAGGAGATTGGGAGGAAATGTGAATCCGAGATCTCCTACAAGTCAAGGGAGCGAAAAGGGTAGTTAAAGATGAATATCTTTCATCTTGCTACAGTGTTCCCAGACAAAGTTAGCGATGGCCAATGAGTACAGGTTTACTTGTTATTGCACTTCAAGTGTAAACCAGCGAAGAAAGTTTTTGTGCAACTCTCTTTTTCAGTTTATACAACATATTTTACTTTTAAATTCGTTTTAAATAGAATGACAACAACAACAAGCCCAGTATATTCCCACAAGTGGGGTCTGGAGAGGGTAGTGTGTGCGCAGACCTTACCCCTACCTAGTGAAATTTAAATAGAATGGCACACTTTTAAATTAGAAACAATAAACTTTACACTTTTATTTTATCACATAAATATTATCTCATGTATAATACCATGAACTTTACAAAATTTATAGCTACACAAATGTTATAACATGTTTAAGATTACAAATTTTAATTTTTTCTTAAAGTCCTTCAAAATAAAATATCATCGCAATCATTGGAGTTTGGAAAATATCTTTCTACGCCTAAGAGACCAGGAAACAAAACAAAGAAAATGACAGCAATAATGTAACTTTTGGTGCCTGAATTTTTATCAATTCAGGGGCTCATGAAATAAAAATAATAATTTAGATCCAAAAAGGGATTCTTTCCTTCTCTTACTGATTAGGTTTTTCTTTCCTCGTCTCCTTGTGGAGCTGAACTTGTAACTATTTAACATGCAACTTCAGTCTCTTGACATTTGCTAGGCTTGTACTACACCTAATTTGCAAGCACTGATCGACCAAACTCAAATTTAAATGACTGGAAAGAGGAGACGTCTTGTCTATGATGCTCCATTGGGTCATGAACTGCATATTAAGTGTTCCTTTCACTTAACCCATCAACATAATTGGGTGAGCTAAAGTTTGCTGATGGCTCTACTACTACCATTGTTGAGAGTACTATGAAAAAGTAGTTTAAATCAAAATTTCACTGATTGTAGCTAGTGACTGCCCGGATTGGTAGTTGTTCCAGACGCAACTACCATGGTTTAACTGGAAAGCTAGGACTGGCGAACAAGTTAACAGTGAATAATTCTTTAGTAGATATGTATTGCAAAGTTGGGTACTTTGCTGATGTCCCAATTCTGTTTGAAAAAAATGAGAGCAAAAATGTGGTCTCTTGGAATTCCATTTTCGGGGGTTATTCAGGAGAAGGAGATGTTAGAGGAACATTTCATCTTATGAGAAGGATGCAAAGTGCCAGTGAATATGTGAAGGCAAATGAGGTCACTCTGTTGAATGTTTTGCCTGTGTGCTTAACAGAATCAAAGCAGTAGATAGTGAAAGAAATGCATGGCCACTCGCTTAGAAATGGTATTGAATACCATGAGTCGTTAACAAATGCTTTTATAGCAGCCTATGCAAAGTGTGGATTGCTCAGATATGCTGAGCTTGTATTCTGTGGAGTGGCGAATAAGACAATAAGCTCTTGGAATGCACTGATAAGTGGCTATGCTCAGAGCGAGGATCCATCCAAGGCTTTGACTCTGTCCTCTGAAATGATGGGTTCTGGTTTGCTTCCTGACTGGTTCACTGTTGGTAGCCTTCTTTTTGCTTGTTCACACTGTGTGGTACACAAATTCATGGTTTTGTGCTTAGAAATGGTCTAGAAACAGATATGTCTACAGGGGTTTCCCTAGTTTCATTTTACATGAATTGTGGAAAACCTGAACTGGCACAACATCTATTTGACGGGATAGAAGATAAAAATGTCGTATCCTGGAACGTGATGATAGCTGGCTATTTCAGAATGTTTTACCAGATAAAGACTTATGTCTGTTTCGTGATATGGTATCTCGTAGATTCCAACCTGAAGAAATTTCTGTTATAAGTGTATTGGGAGCTTGTTCAGCATTGTCTGCTGTCAGGCTGGGGAAAGAAGTTGATAGCTTTGCACTGAAAACTCACCTTATGGAGGATACTTTTGTCCATTGCTCAATCATAAACATGTATGCAAAATCTGGATTTATGGAATGTCCAGGTATGTTTTTGACCATATTCCGCTCAAAGATATAGCATCATGGACAGCTATGATTACAGGATATGCAGTTCATAGACTTGGAATGGAGGCCATCAAGCTATTTCAGGAAATGCAAAAATCGGGCTTCGCACTACATATGTCTCTATTTTAATGGCATGTAACCATGCCGGGCTCATTGAAGGTCGACAATATGTTAGGGAGATGCAGGTCCATGGTCTAAAACCTGAATTGGAACATTATTCATGTGTAATTGACATGCTGAATCGTGCTGGACAGTTTGATGATGCCTTAAATCTTATGGCTGAGATGCCTATGCAGCCAGACACTCAAATTTGGAGCTCGTTGCTCAGTTCATGTATGGTTCATGTCCAATTAAATCTTGGGAAGAAATGTGCTGAGAAGTTGCTGGAATTAGAGCCAAAAAGAGCAGAAATATATGTTTTGGTGTCCAACTTTTTTGCTAGATATGGGGACTGGGATTCTGTTAGACAATTGAGGCAAAGATGAAGGAGTTAGGCTTGCAAAAAAAGAAATTGGTTGCAGTCCGATTGAAATAGGAGGAAAAAGCTATAACTTCGCTGTTGCCGATATGCTTTCCAAGCCGTAAGAGCTATTGTGAGGATAGATGTAACTAAAGGGAACAAGTTGAGTTGGTTAGTACCTGAGAAGATTTGGTGCTTCAGCAATTGAAGAGAGAGGGTTAAGAGTAAATTGAGGTAGCTCAGCAAGAAACTCATTAGGGTTCTATTTCCTAGTACCATGACCAAAAGGAACTCTTGCCTCCATCATCTAGCACACGACAAGGAAGGACAAGTTAGATGAATACTATTGCATGACGTAATGGCCTCTCCCTCTTATGAAAGCTATTATCTCGCATATTTCCCTAGAGGAATATGCCTCATTCTACCCTCCCCAGACCCCACTAGTAGGATTATACTGGGTTGTTGTTGTTGTTGTATTTCCCTAGAGGAATAGTAGCGTTGTTTCTCTATGGGCACATGGCAGGATTCTAAAACACAGTTGTCCCTTGACTCAGGTTCTTCTTGTTGATGACTCAAGGTTTCTAAAGGATAGCACTTCACAAATTACCACAATGTGCTTTAAGTTAGTGCCAACAATGATTTTAAGGGAGATAGTCAGAATGATTGAAGAAGAGGCACTCTCACCATTTTAAAAATGGTTTCTCCTGATAGCTGATAAAAGGATGGAGTCACTTTGACTTGCCTTAGTGCCTCCCTAAATGTTCAGATGTACATATAAGGCAGAATCATATTCCTTATTCTGTAGTTTGGCTTCTGTTTTAATACCAAATGGTGTTTGCTAGCAAGAACGACTCACTCCTTGAAGATGTTTTACTGTTCAGAGAGTCACTTGAGGAGCAGTGTGGCAGAAGATGTTTTGAAACTTAAGTTTAGCTTGGAATTTCAGTTCTTAGAAAGGATGAGCGACACGAGGCTGGAATTCCAAGGATCAAATCTGTGGTAGTCTAAGAAAATTTGCCCCCGACCTTGTACAATTTTGTCGTTGAGAGAGGAATCATTTATTGGCTTTAGGTGCTTGGTTATCGCATGCTGGAACCCCCTTGGTGCTTCTCAGCATTGTATATTGTTGTATATAAAACTTCTTTTTTGCTGAGTGTAAAGAGAAGTTGGAAGAGTGGAAGTACATATGGAGGGATAAGGGTTGTTTTTAGTTAGGGAATACAAAGGATGTAGGATGTGTAGTAGAAGAGTTGGATACTTCTTCATGCCGACTTTCAATCTTTCTAAAACTAGTCTTAGACAGTGTTGTTAAAAGCAACCGCTTCCTCGCTTAACGCGAGAAGCGTGCGAAGCGAGGCATCTGGCGCTTCTCTGATCTGAATCGTATCAGGTACACAAAAGCGATCGCGTCCCTTGAAAAAGCGAGAAGTGAGGAAGCGAACAAAACGACAGAAGCGAGCGCTTCTCTTATAATTGGGCTGTCAACGTTAATTAATTAAAAAGGCTATCTTTTTTTAACTTCAAGAACATCAAGTCTGGTCCCAGGTGTATGTGATTTCCTCCTCCTCCTCCTCCTACTTCTTTCACTGTTTCAGTGTCCAAATAGCAGCAAAATGCTAGGCGAATTTACCCCCCCCTACCCCCCCCCCCCTTCTGTTCTTCTTTTTCTCATGCTCCTCTTCTTTTTCATTTTCTTTCACTGTTTCAGTGATAAATTGCTGCAAAATGTTGCCCCATTTTTCGTTTCAGTTATACTGCCATTTTTTGGCATACTAACTGTTTCATATCATTTATTCTTAGTTGCCTATGTAATATTTATTTTATTGTCGTTCTCTTCTTCTTCTTCATTGTCTATGCGGTATTTATTTTAATATTTTTTTAAAAAAATTCCGCTTCACTTTAAAATAGTGAGCGCTTCGCTTCTCGCTTTAAGCGAAAAGGGGCTTGTCGGTTTTTCCCGCTTCATGCTCTTCACAACACTTGTCTTAGAGAATGAATTGTAGTATTAGTTTTACTCTTCTTCCAACCATACCAAATAACTAGAAAATCTTTAGTATTTCAGCTAAGTGAAATATCCAACAGTATTCTCCGTCCATTTGACATGAATGGAAGGAGTGAAGGTATAACTTGTCAACTAGTTCGACTAGTGAAAATGTGCAAACCAAACCACATGCTCAAATTTCGCAAATAAGTTGTCTATTAGTCTTGATTCTTCAAGGTTGTACGAGTTGTAGTGTGTAGTTGAAAAACCTCCCGTCCCGAATTGACTTAAAACATGTGTTTACTAAAGAATTCTCTCCATCTTGTAAGGGTCTATCAACGTTTATTGCTACTAGCAGCAGCCTGAAGTAATTCAAATCTCATTTCTATTTGATTCAATCTCCTGTCCACTAACTACAAGACTTTAACCTAACACACAAATTAGTCTGACGGTCATTTATATGACTACACAATAAATAATACTTTAACAGTAGTTTGGTTGCCGTTTATCACTTATATTGACTGGTAACAGATTGACTATTTGAACTTAAACATAACTAATGTGTTTTAGCTAAGTTAATTTGTTATTAATGAGGTTAAATTATACTTCAAGTAGAAACAAAAAGAACAAGACCCAGATCTATAGACTAACTGAAATTCTATGCAACATTTCTTTTGTGCCCTTGAAAGTCCAAGCAACAGTTCTTCGTCACTTACGCTAGCCAAAGCTATAGCCTTTGGGTACTTGTCGGTACAACAACAACCCAGTAGGATCCCACTACTGGGGTCTGGGGAGGGTAAAGTATACGCAGACCTTACCCCTACCCCAGAGGGATAGAGAGGCTGTTTCCGGGAGACCCTCGGCTCAGAGACCCTTTGGGTACTATCAACGTTTATTGCTACTAGCAGCAGCCTGAAGTAATTCAAATCTCATTTCTATTTGATTCAATCTCCTGTCCACTAACTACAAGACTTAGGTGATCCGGTTCCGGCTCCGTCCCACGGCGTCGGGCCTGGGCCATGGCAGGCGAAAATACAAGCACGACTAGCGGAATTCCAGTTTAATTGCCGTAAAATGCCAAAAAATGTAATTTCGTCAAGGCGGGGTGGTGACTATGGTTCTTTAGGTCGTATTTGATGTCCCGGACAAATACTAGGCGATTCAGTTCCGGCTCCGTCCCACGGCGTCGGGCTTGGGCCATGGCAGGCGAAAATACACGCACGACTGGCGGAATTCCTGTTTAATTACCGTAAAATGCCAAAAAAAGAAATTTGGTCATGGCGGGGCGGTGACTATGGTTCCTTAGGTCGTATTTGATGTCCCGGACAAATATTAGGCGATCCGGTTCCGGCTCGGTCCTATGACGTCGGGCTTGGGCCATGGCAGGCGAAAATACAAGCACGACTGGCGGAATTCCAGTTTAATTGCCGTACAATGCCATAAAATATAATTTGGTCATTGCGGGGCTGTGACTATGGTTCCTTAGGTCGTATTTGATGTCCCGAACAAATATTAGGCGATCCGGTTCCAGATCCATCCCACTGCGTCGGGCTGGGGCCATGGCATGCGAAAATACTGGCACGATTGGCGGAATTCCATTTTAATTGCCGTAAAATGCCAAAAAATATAATTTGGTCATGGCAGGGCGGTGACTATGGTTCCTTAGGTCGTATTTGATATCCCGGACAAATATTAAGCGATCCGTTTCCGGCTCCGTCCCACGGCGTCGGGCTTGGGCCATGGCAGGCGAAAATATAGGCACGACTGACGGAATTCCTGTTTAATTTCCGTAGAATGCCAAAAAATATAATTTTGTCATGGTGGGGCGGTGACTATGGTTACTTAGGCCGTATTTGATGTCCCGGATAAATACTAGGCGATCCGGTTCCGGCTCTAACCCGCGGCGTCGGGTTTGGGGCATGACGGGCGAAAATACAGGCACGACTTGCGAAACGTAAAATGCCAAAAAATATAATTTGGTCATGGCGGGGCGGTGATTATGGTTTTTTGGTCGTATTTGATTTACCGGACAAATATTAGGTGATCTGGTTCTGGCTCCATCCCACGGCGTCCGGCTTGGGCCATGGCAGGTGAAAATACAGGCATGACTGGCGGAATTCCAGTTTAATTGCCGTAAAATGCCAAAAAAATGTAATTTGGTCATGGCGTAGCGGTGACTATGGTTCCTTAGGTCGTATTTGATGTCCCTGACAAATATTAGGCGATCCAGTTCCGGCTCCGTCACACGGCGTCGGGCTTGGGCCATGGCAGGCGAAAATACAGGCACGACTGCCTGAATTCTAGTTTAATTGCCGTAAATGCCAAAAAATATAATTTGGTCATGGCAGGGCGGTGACTATGGTTCCTTAGGTCGCATTTGATGTCCCAGACAAATATTAGGCGATCCGGTTCTGGCTCCTTCCCACGGCGTCGGGCTTGGGCCATGGCAGGCGAAAATACATGCACGACTGGCGGAATTCTATTTTAATTACCGTAAAATGCCAAAAAATATAATTTGGTCATGGCGGGGCGATGACTATGGTTCCTTAAATCGTATTTGATGTCTTGGAAAAATATTAGGCGATTCGGTTCCGGCTGCGGCCCACGACGTCGGGCTTGGGCCATGGCACGACTGGCTGAATTCCAGTTTAATTGCCGTAAAATGCCAAAAAATGTAATTTTGTCATGGCGGGGCGGTGACTATGGTTCCTTAGGTTGTATTTGATGTCCCGGACAAATTCTAGGCGATCCGGTTCTGGCTCCGTCCCACGGCGTCAGGCTTGGGCCATGGCAGGCGAAAATATAGGCACGACTGGGTGAATTCCAGTTTAATTGCCGTAAAATGCCAAAAAATGTAATTTGGTCATGGCGGGGCGGTGACTATGGTTCCTTAGGTCGTATTTGATGTCCCGGACAAATATTAGGCGATCCGGTTCCGGATCCATACCACGACGTCGGGCTTGGGCCATGGCACAGGCACGACTGGCGGAATTCCATTTTAATTGTCGTAAAATGCCAAAAATATAATTTGGTCATGGCAGGACGGTGACGATAGTTCCTTAGGTCGTATTTGATGTCCCGGACAAATATTAGGCGATCCAATTCCGGCTTCATCCCACGGCGTGGGGCTTGGGCCATGGGAGGCGAAAATACAGGCACGACTGGCGAAATTCCAGTTTAATGCCGTAAAATGCCAAAAATATAATTTGGTCATGGCGGGGCGGTGACTATGGTTCCTTAGGTCGTATTTGACGTCCTGGACAAATATTAGGCGATCCGGTTTCGGCTCCGTCCCACGGCGTCGGGCTTGGGCCATGGTAGGCGAAAATACAGGCACGATTGGCGGAAATTCAGTTTAAATGCCGTAAAATGCCAAAAAATGTAATTTGGTCATGGCGGGGTGGTGACTATGATTCTATAGGTAGTATTTCATGTCCTGAACAAATATTAGGCGATCCGGTTCTGGTCCATCCCGCGGCGTCGGGCTTGGGCCATGGGAGGCGAAAATATAGGCACGATTGGCGCAATTCCATTTTAATTGCCATAAAATGCCAAAAAATAAAATTGGTCATGGCAGGGCGGTGACTATGGTTCCTTAGGTCGTATTTGATGTCCCGGACAAATATTAGGCGATCCGTTTCCGGCTTCGTCCCACGGCGTCGGGCTTGGGCCATGGCAGGCGAAAATACCGGCACGACTGACGTAATTCCTGTTTAATTCCCGTAGAATGCCAAAAAATATAATTTGGTCATGGTGGGGCGGTGAATATGGTTACTTAAGTCGTATTTGATGTCCCGGATAAATACTAGGCGATCCGGTTCCGGCTCTAACCCACGGCGTCGGGCTTGGGCCATGGCAGGCGAAAATACAGGCACGACTTGCGGAACGTAAAATGCCAGAAAATGTAATTTGGTCATGGAGGGGCGGTGATTATGGTTTCTTAGGTCGTATTTGATATCTCCGACAAATATTAGGTGATCTGGTTCTGGCTCCGTCCCACGGCGTCTGGCTTGGGCCATGGCAGGCGAAAATACAGGCACGACTGGCGGAATTCCAGTTTAATTGCCGTAAAATGCCAAAAATATGTAATTTGGTCATGGAATGGCGGTGACTATCGTTCCTTAGGTCGTATTTGATGTCTCGGACAAATATTAGGCGATCCGATTATGGCTCCGTCCCATGGCGTCGGGCTTGGGCCATGGCAGGCGAAAATAAAGGCACGATTGGCGGAATTCCAATTTAATTGCCGTAAAATGCCAAAAAATGTAATTTTGTCATGGCGGGGCGATGACTATTGTTATTTAGGTTGTATTTGATGTCCCGGACAAATACTAGGCGATCAGGTTCCGGCTCCGTCCCACAGCGTCAGGCTTGGGCCATGGCAGGCGAAAATACAGGCACGACTGGCTAAATTCCAGTTTAATTGCCGTAAAATTCCAAAAAATGTAATTTGGTCATGGCGGGGAGGCGACTATGGTTCCTTAGGTCGTATTTGATGTCTCGAACAAATATTAGGCAATCCAGTTCCAGCTCCATCCCACGGCTTCGGGCTTGGGCCATGGCAGGCAAAAATACAGGCACGACAGGCGGAATTCTAGTTTAATTGTCGTAAAATGCCAAAAAATGTAATTTGGTCATGGCGGGGCGGTGACTATGGTTCCTTAGGTCGTATTTGATGTCTCGGACAAATATTAGGCGATCCGATTCTGGCTCCCTCCCACGGAGTCGGACTTGGGCCATGTCACGCGAAAATACAAGCACGACTGGCGGAATTCCAATTTAATTGCCGTAAAATGCCAAAAAATATAATTTGGTCATGGCGGGGCGGTGACTATGGTTCCTTAGGTCGTATTTGATTTCCCGAAAAAATATTAGGCGATCCGGTTCCGGCTCCGTCCCACGGTGTGGGGCTTGGGCCACGGCAGGCGAAAATACACGCACGACTGGTGGAATTCCAGTTTAAGTGCCGTAAAATGTCAAAAATGTAATTTGGTCATGGCGGGGCGGGGACTATGGTTCCATAGGACATATTTGATGTCTCGGACAATTATTAGGAGATCCTGTTTCGGCTCAGGGCGTCATGCTTGGGCCATGGCAGGCGAAAATACAGGCACGACGAGCGAAATTCCAGTTTAATTGCAGTAAAATGCCAAAAAATATAATTTGGTCATGGCAGGGCGGTGACTATGGTTCCTTAGGTTGTATTTGATGTCCCGGACAAATATTAGGCTATTCGTTTCCGGCTCCGTCCCACGGCGTCGGGTTTGGGCCATGGCAGGCGAAAATACAAGCACGACTGGCGGAATTCCTGTCTAATTTTCGTAGAATGCCAAAAAATGTAATTTGGTCATGGTGGGGTGGTGACTATGGTTCCTTAGGTCGTATTTTATGTCCCGGATAAATACTAGGCGATCCAGTTCCGGCTCTGTCCTACGGCGTCGGGCTTGGGATATGGCAGGCGAAAATACAGGCACGACTTGCAGAACGTAAAATGCCAAAAATGTAATTTGGCCATGCCGGGGCGGTGACTATGGTTCCTTAGGTCGTATTTGATGTCCCGGAAAAATATTAGGCGATCCGATTCCGGCTTCGTCCCACGGCGTCGGGCTTGGGCCATGGGAGGCGAAAATACAGGCACGACTGGCGGAATTCCATTTTAATTGTCGTAAAATGCCAAAAATATAATTTGGTCATGGCAGGGCGGTGACTATAGTTCCTTAGGTCGTATTTGATGTCCCGGACAAATATTAGGCGATCCGATTCCGGCTTCATCCCACGGCGTGGGGCTTGGGCCATGGGAGGTGAAAATACAGGCACGACTGGCGGAATTCCAGTTTAATTACCGTACAATGCCAAAAATGTAATTTGTTCATGGAGGGGCGGTGACTATGGTTCCTTAGGTCGTATTTGACGTCCTGTACGAATATTAGGAGATCCGGTTCAGGCTCCGTCCCACGGAGTCGAGCTTGGGCCATGGCAGGCGAAAATACAGGCACGTTTGGCGGAATTCCAGTTTAATTGCCGTAATATGCCAAAAAATATAATTTGGTCATGGCGGAATGGTGACTATGGTTCCTTAGGTCGTATTTGATGTCCCGGTCAAATATTAGGCGATCCGGTTACTGCTCCGTCCCACGGCGTCGGGCTTGGGTCATGGCAGGCAAAAATACAGGCACGACGGGCGGAATTCCAGTTTAATTGCCGTAGAATGCCAAAAAAAATGTAATTTGGTCATGGCGGGGTGGTGGCTATGGTTCCTTAGGTCGTATTTGATGTCCCGGACAAATATTAGGCGATCCGGTTCCAGCTCCGTCCTACGGCGTCGGGCTTGGGCCATGGCAGGCGAATATAGAGGCACGACGGGCGAAATTCCAGTTTAATTGTCGTAAAATGCCAAAAATTTAATTTGGTCATGGCGGGGCGGTGACTATGGTTCCTTAGGTCGTATTTTATGTCCCAGACAAATATTAGGCGATTGGGTTCCAACTTCGTCCCACGGCGTCGGGCTTGGGCCATGGCAGGCGAAAATACAGGCACGACTGGCGGAATTTCATTTTAATTGCCGTAAAATGCCAAAAAATATAATTTGGTCATGGCGGGGTGGTGACTATGGTTCCTTAGGTCATATTTTATGACCTTGACAAATATTAGGTCATCCGGTTCCGGCTCCATCCCACGGCGTCAGCATTGGGCCATCGTAGGCGAAAATACAGGCACGGCGGGAAATTATAGTGTAATTGCCGTAAAATACCAAAAAATGTAATTTGGTCTTGGCGGGGTGGTGACTATGGTTCCCTAGGTCATATTTGATGGCCCAGGAAAATATTAGGTGATCCGGTTCTGGCTCTGTCCCACGGCATCGGGCTTGGGCCATGACAGGCGAAAGCACAGGCATGGCGGGTAGAATTCCAGTTTAATTGTCGTAAAATGACAAAAAATGTAATTTGGTCAAGGCGGGGCGGTTACTATGGTTCCTTAGATCGTATTTGATGTCCCGGACAAATATTAGGCGATCCTATTCCGGCTCCGTCCCACGGCGTCGGGCTTGGGCCATGGCAGACGAAAATACAGGCACGACTGGCGGAATTCCATTTTAATTGCCGTAAAATGCCAAAAAATATAATTTGGTCATGGCAGGGCGGTGACTATGGTTCCTTAGGTCGTATTTGATATCCCAGACAAATATTAGCGATCTGATTCCGGCTCCGTCCCACGGTATCGGGCTTGGGCCATGGGAGGCGAAAATACAAGCACAACTGGCGGAGTTATAGTTTAATTGCCGTAAAATGCCAAAGAATATAATTTTGTCATGGCGGGGCAGGGACTATGATTCCTTACGTCGTATTTGATGTCCCGGACAAATATTAGGCGATCCGGTTCCGGCTCCGTCCCATGGCGTCGGGCTTGGGCCATGGGAGGCGAAAATACAGGCACGACTGGCGGAATTCCAGTTTAATTGCCGTAAAATGCCAAAAAATGTAATTTGGTCATGGCGGGGCGGTGACTATGGTTCCTTAGGTCGTATTTGATGTCCCGGACAAATATTAGGCGATCCGGTTCCGAATCCATCCCACGGCGTCGGGCTTGGGCCATGGCAGACGAAAATACAGGCACGACTGGCGGAATTCCATTTTAATTGCCGTAAAATGCCAAAAAATATTATTTGGTCATGGAAGGGCGGTGACTATGGTTCCTTAGGTCGTATTTGATGTCCCGGACAAATATTAGGCGATCCGATTCCGGCTCCGTCCCACGGCGTCGGGCTTGGGCCATGGGAGGCGAAAATACAGGCACGACTGGCGGAATTCGAGTACTTATCCGCCTTGGACAACAAAGCCAACTCAATAGCCTTTGCGAGATATTCTTCGTGTAGTCATAACCAAAGAATAAGTGTTCAAAGTGTTCATCATCCAGGCCACAAAATACACAAGCTTGAGGAACTTGAATACCAATTTTCTGTAGCCTCTCAACAGTAGGTAGTCTCCCCTTTACAACTGGCCATAAGTTGAATTTGTGTCTAGGATGTATATGTGGTTGTAAGATTAGGACTAATGACAATCTTCCTTACTTGAATTGGAATCTTAAGCAGCTCAATTTCGATCTTCAATGGTCTGAGATGGCCCTCTGTTCAAGTACCCCTTCTTCTACTCGAGCCTCGGCAGAGCCTTTTTGATCTCATTCGTATTCTAAGGAATTCTAAAGGACTCTTTCATATTGCACCGGTGCTGGAAAAGATTGGACCATTTCCTACCGAGACAACATAAACTCTTCAACGGATCCTCTTTTTTTCAACTAGTAGATCGCCTTTTCTTAAGGTTTCGTACTATACTACTCAAGTGATACGTGAATTGCTCAGGAGAAGTTTTTCTAACCGGATTAAAATCGTGAGACAGTTCGGTTCTCTAGACCCATCTTCCGCCCTGGAGAAGGGGCGCGTTGTTGAAATTGTTGAACCGGAGAAATGAGTTGGAAAGGAGTGGAATGAAAGCAGACATGTGAAGACCAAAAGAAACAGGCTTATGACTAAACACTACCCGGAACGAAGCCCAATCATTTCTAATCGATCAGTTGAACAAACAAAAACTATAGTTCGCGATCAAGTCATTCGCTTCTATAGCGGTTCGGAATTCCATTTTGATCTGTAAAGTTCTTCAATTGATCCATCAAGGATAGAAGGGAGCAGGGGTATAAGTAGGGGCTTCTTGAATGGGATGGCTTTTCTGGATGTCCCATAAATAAGGCCTCCAACTCTATGTTATAGCCTTCATGCCCTCGATCCGACTGTCCTTATTCTCCCACTTGGCAAGCTACTACTGTGAACAACAAATTAAAGGAGAAACCGTCTAGGTTCTTCCTAGGAAGATTCCTTCTTATGTTCTATTGAGAGGATGATCCCTGGCCATCGCGTGTGGTGTTAGATCAGAAAGGTGACAACAACTAGTTCCGAGGTTGGCCTAACCTAACTTGATGACACACTTATAGAGTTTTCCGACCTGAAATGTTGCGTAAAGCGTCTTTCTTGCTCGGTGATTAGTCAATAAAGTCATTCTGGATCTCTAACTCGTCTCATTCTAAGCCTTGGGCCTATTTGACATTGGGTCAAATATGTCGTCTGGGCATCGTTCCTTCTCTTGATCTACTTCGGTTACAATTCGATAGTGAGTTTTGAGGGTCAAGTAAGGGATTAGGTTGAGAGGAGTGTCACAGTCCTCCTATATACAAAATACTTAATAGCTAACGACCGTATGGCATCTATCCATCCGTGCTGAAGTTTTTGAGACTGTGGGCTTGGGTCGAGGTCCTGAAAAGCATGAACGCAGTAAGGACATTGATGAAGTATAAGCCTGGCGAAAGACGAAGGCGGTAAGTGAAGCGAGGACGATAATTCTCTAACCGGGCTCTTAGTGGAAGTCGAAACCCATGTTCAAGTAAAGGAGATACTGATTCATTAATGAATTTTTACCGGCAAAATATCGCTGACAATGTGTTGAATTGGCAGGTTACCTGATGAAGAAGCTGGGAATGTACCAGCTGCCTGCGTGGTGTTAAACCAAAATTCTAAGGAGAGCGAAGGGGAAATCATGAATTACGTTTCATGTAATGTAGTACACTATAAGAGAGTCAGAGTACTTCAGTGGACACAATTCAAAAATAACCTTAAGGAAAGGGCTTATATAAAATAAAGAGAAATTCAAAACAAGTTACATGCCCGTGACCCACAGCAACTAATAGGGCCAACATTGTAGAACTACTATTTTGATTTTTGCAACTACATACTTTCCTAGAATAAGAAATCCTGAAGATAACTTAACTACTTTTCGTTCATTTTTTCTAGTCTGCCAGGCGTCCGAGTGCTCCATGAATAATGAGCACTTGCTGCTCCACCCACAGCGCTTGATGTCTCTCCTCCAAACCCTCTATGCGCTCTCTGGTAGCGTGAATGCGCGCTTTTTTCCTTCCAGGATACATTGTTGTAACACTTCTCAAAAGGAAGTTTAGCACTCTACGGTGCTCTTGAACTTAATTTTGCAGTTGCCCCATTTTGGCAGCAATTGCAGAAAGCCTGTTTGCAGTATCCATAGTCATACGTGTTAGTACTCAATTTCTTTGAAAAGAATTTGATGAAGTGAAGACACTTATCGAGCCTCCATTTATAGAGTGGTAGAGTAATCTCGCCATGCGTCAAGAGTTGGATGGCTGGCACAATTCTTACTAGTTCTCCGCACAACTTTTGTGTAGTATCATACCTGTTTAATGAAAAATTGGCTGGCTCTGACTACCTTGCGGAGCAAACAAAAGATCCCAAAATCACACTGCCTGTATGAACAAACAAACTTTGCACAACCAGCTTACGTAGAAAATATTTCATATTTTATGCCAATAGATTTGTGACATCCATGTACTGAGTCGTCAAATGGGCCACGTTAAGAAAGCCCAAGCTTATACGCATTGGACCATAGGGTACCCCAATAGGGCCCGAATGAAAGACCTAAGCCTACATGAATGACATAAACCATCAAAGTCCTACAGATGAAAACTTGGCCCTATCAAGCCTGGTTTCCTCGATAAAAGCCCACAGAAGGGTCAAAGCACAACAAGCCTACTCATCATCAAAGCAAGTCCAAGCCCATGCAAAAATGACCTCATTGTCATGGGGAGCCCTTTACTTACTTCTCAATATAGTCGCAGGTTCTATACATTAAGATTTGCAACACCTATTCAGGAGCTGGGGAATCGGCTTGCAAGGAAAATCTTGATTGAAAGTCCATATCTTTCGGGGAAAAAACTTGAATTTTATAGGTTTAGCTAAGACGTTTCGGAAATTAGAAATTTACTCCTTTTCTTTTTGGTGCGAGCTCAAGTTAAGCTATACATTGCCCGAGAAGAGCTGTTTGGGTGCACCCAAACAGCTCTTCCACCACTTGCGGCAGAATTTCCAAATCTATTTAGTATGGAGATGTTGGCACAAGAAGGTGAACTGTCATTATATATCAATCTTTTGCTCTGGCTGCTATTGACTTGACTACATTGTCTCATTGAGTAGTGTTTTCTCATGGAGGAAAGAAAGATGGGCCAAATCATGCGGGTAAGTGCCCAAGAAATTTCATACTAGCTACTTCCACTACTGGCACCCCTAAGTATTGTATTATTTGTGAGAGTTCGGCCATTTGAAGAAAAGACATCGGATTATACAAAGTGTCCCTAATGCTATGATGTTGACACAATCTGGTTGGCGGCATTTTCTAATTCAAAATATCAAAGATTATTTGGATCATTGTTCCAATGTATCTCAGCCTTTCTGCAAGTTCTAATTTAGAAGGCTGAAATTGACCATTAGAAAACAAAACAATGGCCAATAAAAAGAATCCTCCTTTGAAGTTTATTTAATGAGCATAAAACCAGGCGAAGAGACTAATTACTACTTTTATGTTGTTTCACTTTATAGGGTAGGGTCACTATGCCTATGTGGGTTATAGAAAAGAAAATACATAAAGCCTAACAAGCGAGCCATGCTTCCTTGAAATTTTCCAGAATAGTCATCGCCTATGGTTGATTAAGAAGAAAAAAACTTGAAACAAGAGACCTGTGTTTTTTTCCAGTTTCTGATCCCAGAATGTCTGCATCTATTGTTCTTGTTATAGATGAATGTTTAGATGAACTACACCTCCTGAATTACATCCCTCCTTGCATGCATTTGTTGATTCACTTCCCTCGAGAACGAGAATTTAGAGTATATTGTATGGCCGCACAGTATTGTATGATATTTCGGAGGAATTTATAGCATCCATTTACTAATGTGTAATGTGCTGCCTGGTGACAAATCACCAACTCAGGAGAACTTGAAAGCCTTGATCTACGGAACTGACATATACTTGTGCCCAATGCATGCATCATGAGAAGTGGCACACAAAATATTCTCATTACTGAGGCCAAACAAATTGAACATTCCAGAAACTTCTAGAGACCGGGGCCTGGGTACGACAATTAAGGCTGCTCCTACTATAATTCAAGGGCCCATCAGCAGAAATGTCTCGATGAGTAGTTAAACGAGCAGGAGATAATAACAGAATAATTTTGTGCACTGGTGGACCTTATACTTATGTACCGGGCTAGCGCCCTCTCTCTCTAGCAGAATACTATCTGTTCTTATTCATATATTTCCTTCCATTATTTAAAAAAACACAGAAATAAAAAATGTTAAGATATTCTTAATGATATTCGGGCTTCTACCCAGCAGAGTCTTCCATAACTGACCGACCGGTGAAAGGATAGCCGGACCCGTTGAAAGCTGACAGTTATTGATGGCTCAGAAAGAAAGATGGGCTAGGTCTTCTTCCCTTAGAGAGGCTTATTCTCCTTTCCCGAGTTCTCAAATATTTTCTTTATTCTTTATTTATTCTATTATTATTTCTATAGTTCCGATCCACTTGTGTTTCAGGAAATCAAATCGAAGTCAATTCATTCAACAATGCCCCCTCGAGACATTCTGTATTAGATTTTGCCAACACCGTTTCACCTTCCTTGCTTTCTGTTCTGTCTTGCATTTCACCATGGCACACTCTTCATTTCAAATCGGTAAAAAGAAAGCCATCAGCCATCATTACATTACTTATGCGCTAGCTTTCATCTCCTTCCACCTATACCTGATCTATTCATACGGGAAATGCCATCCTATTACTATCATATCCCATGCTTTTCAACCTTTACGTATCTCTCTTTGTACTTTTTCCTTTCTATCTTTTCAATTCTTTTCTTTCTTTAGTTCCTTTCTTAAGTAGCTTATTAGCTTGAAGCTTTCCTTGCCTTTAAGGCTTTAGCGGAATATGCTGAAAAGTCATCGGTCATTGAGGAAGACTTAGCTTAAGGATGAGAAGTAAGGAGACTCCAAATTTCATTTCTATTTTCTTTTTGTTTTTAAGCCTATTGGACGACATTAGCATTAAGACTTAATGAATTTATTCACATTTACCTACTTTCTGTATTCATTCACTAATACCTACGGTTGAAACAGAACTAGGCTTTGTTGGTTCTGTGCCGATAGTGTTCTCTCGTCTTTCAAATGGTCAATCACCGAAGCCAAATCCATCTTGCGCAGATGGGAGATGATTACCGAAGTCAGACTTGAGTATGGGACGAGAGCTCGCTCATTTTGTTCCCCTTGTTGACCAAGCAAGGTCGCACTGAGACCGAGAACACTAACGGAATACTCTCTTACCCCCACTGACCAGCTAGTGTGCAATGACGATCGACCCGCAAGCTACTCGATTTTTTTTCTTGGCTGCTCTGGATTCTATTGTAGATGCTGATGTTTTATTTCACAGGGTAGCCCATCTGTATAGCATAGCTGAGAGCGGACAAAAAAGGTTGTTCCCATAGCATTACGTAGGCTTAGCCCCTCTCTCTAACTAAGGATTCAATCCAGGGACGCTTGGGACTGGATTGAATCTTCCGCTTTTTTATATTAGCGCGCTAGACCCCTAAAGTGCTCGGTACTTTAAGGTGGGAATACCAATCCTCCTTGCTCGTTCCAGGTCTTTTTTTTTCTCGCCTTATTTCATTCACTGATTTCTTTAATTCATTTCTCTTTTATGAATAGTTGGTTGTGTTGGATGATTGATGGGTAGTTTGAAGGATGAATGCTAGAGGGTAGCTTTTTAGAGCGGGCGCTCTGTGCGGTATTTTTTATGTTTATGTGTGTATTTGTTCTGTAGTTGGATCAGCCGTTTTCCTTAGTATGTCGAGGGTGGATTGATGAATGACTGCTTTAGCTCTATCGACATAGGCCCCCGCCTAATGTTCTGACCCTTGCTTCATGCTCTGCTCTGGGAGAATGACCCCACCTGATGTGATCGACGTCGCATCTCGACCTATTCGTGCTGCGGAGCGAACATCTACTTTAAGGAGAAATAAATCCTTTCCTAAAGTGAAAGTGAATTCAAGCTGGTACATCATAAATAAAAAGAGAGGCTTCGGTTTCTTGCTTATCTATGGAATATCACATTATTACTAGCCTTTCAAAAAATGAATTCTATTGTTAGGAAATAATGGAGACTGTGACTCTCCCCCTTTGTGTGTTCTATATCAAAGTCAAAGAGGGGATTGCCATCTAGCGAAAATATGTTTTGCAGCGAGGGACATCTTTCTTAAGGGTTTCTTTCAATGCCTTACAATTTATTCTCATCAGGAACCTCTGGTGTTGGATGTAGATTTTGAACTTTAGGATGGACTTCACCGGTTATATTATAAAGGGAAAGAGGAAGCCCCGGACGTCAACTTCTTTGATGACGACCAAGAGGAGGAAGATATTTCCCAAAGAGGTCCTCCTTTTGTCAAAATTATAGACCAGGTATTTATTCCTCTCCTCCAGGTTCTACTGCACCCTTCAGTCAAGTAAACCAAGCTCACAGAAAAAAGGAAATCTTTTACACTGATGTATTGTACTCTCTCGACCAGGTCATCATAAGAAAATACAGAAAAATCTTTCCAAAGTGAGAGAAGGAGGGAAGGCATGCTACAACTAACATAACAGCCAGCTGAAAAACGTTAGCTAGCTAGGCTAGCACGCAATGGCTTTCTCTGATAGGGGCTTGCTTTTTTAAGCTTCGCCCAACCTATACAAGGTGTTTCTCGTTTTCTCTCTGCCACTAGTGGCTTATGTAGTGGTCGGCATTCCTATGTGCTCCTCCTTGCCCCCTACTTAACAATCCAAAGGTCATCTTTGGATGTTGTCGTGACGTTTTGGTTATGAATGTTACTGCGGTCTAAGTTTATGGATGGATTCAGTCAGCTAAACTCCATCAAACTCCTCCATCAATATCAACGAGATGTCGTGACCGCTTAGGCTTGGTTTATTTTGTCATAAAAGAAAGCTGGTTTCGTGGGTTCATTGATTAGTACACCTCCGGTGCTGGTAAGGCCGGGACCGTGGTCGTCCGTCTCCGGTTTGCCGGCCGATAAGATCTCTGAGATTGACCAGCCAGCTGGGTTGGTTTGGCTATTCTTTTCTATTGAAAAGGAGTCAGCTGTCTGCGCGAGTCACCTTCTTCTAGGCTCCGCTGGACGACACGGCATTTTCGTTCAAATATATATAGGCCGGCCGTACTTGTGATGGTTCCCAAGGATCCAATATGACCACTTAGGTCTACGTTGCCACGATATTGTTCTATGGAAGCGGGCGGTTTAGAAGTTCGGCCCGGTTTTTTTGGTGTCGTAGGGGAGGGATTGACCTTTCTAACGCATATTCAGTCGTACCGGCATGGCCCCACTGATTTGTTTTCGATCGGAGCATCAAGCAGCGCAACCCGGTTCTACTTGACTAAGCCCGTGCTCCTCCAAGGAGAGAGTTTGCTTTACCCAACTCCCTTTTTGATAACAAGGCAGAAATCCCCGACCCGACACTTGTTAGTTTCGAATGAAGAATGAAAAGTGCCTTGCCCTAGCAAGCACCTACTCCTATCAAAAAGCGAGACTTTACTAAACAAGCAAGAAAGGCTCTTTCTATCTTATTAGTCAAGCGCTAACGAGCAAGAAACGGATGCGCTAAGAAGCAACTTCGTGCAGCTGCTGCGCCCTTGCTTCTTGCCTTATCTTACTTAGTAAAGCAACCTTTCGCGCTAGGCGCTCACCTTTTTTGGCTTCCCTAAAATAGAATATTTGGAAGTTGGTAAAGACCCGCCCCTTGTTTCAGTCAGAATGAGTCCCCGAGACCCCGGGACATTAGCTTCCGCCAACAGTGAACTATTAAGGATCGCATCCCGCGCATATTCTACATTATAGCCTGCAACTGATTCAGCTTCCGCTTCTGGGAGATCAAACGGAGCTCGATTAGTTTCTGCTAGACGAGATATAAAGAACATAACCAATACAGGGAACAAGG
>NW_017671197.1:197702-222702 GCF_001879085.1 Nicotiana attenuata | reverse complement strand
CTATAAGCGTGTCATCAAGTTAGGTTAGGCCAACCTCAGAACTAGATGTGGTCACCTTTCTGATCTAACACCACAGAAGATGGCCAGGGATCATCCTCTCAATAGGACAGAAAGAAGGAATCTTCCTAGGAAGAACCTAGACGATTTCTGGAAGCATCCTTTACTTTGTTGTTCACAGTAGCAGCTTGCCAAGTGGGAGAATGAGGACCGTCGGATCGAGGGCATGAAGGCTATAACATAGAGTTGGAGGCCTTATTTATGGGACATCTAGAAAAGCCATCCCATTCAAGAAGCCCCTACTTATACCCCTGCGCCCTTCTATCCTTGATGGATCAATTGAAGAACTTTACTAATCAAAATGGAATTCCGAACCACTATAGAAGCGAACGACTTGATCGCGAACTATAGTCTTTGTTTGTTCGACTGACCGATTCGAATCGATTGGGCTTCGTTCCGGGTAGTGTTTAGTCATAAGCCTGTCTCTTTTGGTCTTCACTTGTCTGTTTTCGTTCCACTCCTTTCCAATTCATTTCTCCGGTTTCAACAATTTCAACACCGTGCCCCCTTCTNGGTGCTGGTAAGGCCGGGACCGTGGTCGTCCATCTCCGGTTTGCCGGCCAATAAGATCTCTGAGATTGACCAGCCAGTTGGGTTGGTTTGGCTATTCTTTTCTATTGAAAAGGAGTAAGCTGTCTGCGCGAGTCACCTTCTTCTAGGTGTTGATACCCAATTTTTCCCTATATTTTTAAATATGAAAAAATACCTTCGAAATAGCATATATATGCATATATAAGCATGCCCAAGGTTTTATTATTTTTCCCATAATTTTAAAGGTTTAAATTGATTTATTTTCTCCCTTTTTATCCATAAAATCCCCAATAATTATTTTCAAAATTATTATTTTGATAATTTATCTATTGGATTTCTATATTTATGCCAAAATACGGCTAAAGTAATTTTTATATTTTTTTGCAATTACATTTAGTATTTGTAAAGCTAAAACGCATATAATTGCAATGTTAGCCCATTTAAGATATAATTATGTTTTATATGCATAAAATTGGATCCCGTATTTTTAAATTGCTAATTATGTACTCTAAATCATTTTAGCATTTTAAATTATTTTTTCAAAAATTATCTACTATTTTTTATAAATTAAATAGGGAAAAACTGGCTATTTAAATTATAGCCAAATTGGCTTTCAATTATAGCCAAATCGGACCCCAATTCCCAGCCCAATTTACAATTAAAACCCGACCCACACCCTATTGACCCATACCCAAACCCGGAACCCAACCTACCCTTTTTAATCTCGATCGTTGATCTCCCAGATCAACGGTCCACGTTATTTCTTTCCTTTTTTAATCCAACGACCCCCCAAACCCTACCCCATTCTCTTATTTGCACCGCCCTTGAATCCCTTCCGCTCCAAATTATCCCTGAGACCTAACTCAAACCCTAATCGTCGTCACCGGCGTGAACCCCTCCTACGATGTTTCTACGTCTTCTCCGACTAGGCCTGGTCTTCCACACGCCATGGCTCTTCGATTTCTTGGATCCTTGAGATCTTCTTAAGGGAACCCCAACTGGTTTCGGTTTGGAACTTTGTTTATCAGCCTGTCTCAGGCCATTTTCCGTTTGAGAGTAAGAACTTCTCCTTGTTTTATTACGGATCTATGGGTTCTTGACCTATTCTATCATCTCTATTACTTTTCTAGAAAACCCTAGCTTTAAACCCTCCGATCTTTTTAGATCTGTGATGGATCTATGTGTCTTTAAAGGTTCTCACCTGTTTTCCTCAAAAGATTTCTCTGATTTCAAACGATTTCCTCATTTTCCAGACTAGGGTTTCAAAACCCTTTTGCAAAAAACGATTCCTTTCTGATTTTCAGCAATTACTTTGTGATTTTTAACATGTTTAAACATCACTTGAGTCTTTCCTTTTGCTCGATTCATTTTCGTTAAGAAACCCTAATACTTCTGGATTCGATTTGAAGTTTGAGTCTGTTTGCGATGTGTTTGCATGTCTCTCATGAACATTCTAGGTTTCATGTATGTTCTATATGCTCTTGCGTTTCCTTCTCTAATCCGTTCTTAGGGTTTCTCTGATTTTGTTCAAACATGTTATTTATCGTTTAATAGGTCCGACTATTTGTTTTATTGATTGTTCACATGATAATTTATATTGATTTTTGTTTAATCTCCTTGGACCTGCGATATCTCCCCTGAATCTGTGATTTTGTGTATTTTTCTTGTAATTCTGTACTGATTTTTCGAATTGCTTCCTTACTTTTGTGATACTTTCCTTAGTTAGTGCTGATTCCCTGTGATTTTCAATCTCATTCGTGATTCTTTGAACTAATTTTCAGAATTAAAATTGTACTCTACCTTATTTATGTGCACAAATATGCTGTTAGTTATTTAACGTGTACTTTTCTTACTTGAAAATATTTTGTACTTAGTCCTTATTACATGCCACATGCTTTTACTACTCCTACTGTGGTAAAAATCAGTCTTATAAGTAATTTTTTTCCCTATTTGATGCAACTTGTACCCGTTTGAACTATGACTCCCTAATTGAAGGAAGTCAGGGCCTTTAATTGATTCTGATTTGTATTATTTCTATAATTGCGCTAAGTCAGTACCGATTACCTTATTTTCCTGCCTGTTCTAAAACTCTAAATACTCTACCCTCTCTTTAGCATAAGGGAGGAACAATTACACTGTTCTGAACTCTCTCTTACACACATACATACTCTCTTACTTGATACTTAGTTGGCTGCAAGCCAAAACTGAGTGGTTACATTGCTCTATTGTTCTACTACTCTACTAATCTACATACTACTGCTCTACTTCCCTTCATTGTACTGCTCTTCACTCCTCACTCTGCACCTATTCTCTCATTTTTACTGGTATGTTTTCAGTTTAATTTACAACCTCCAAAACAATATGTCTTTATTTGTATTGCACTTCCTTTTGTTTCTCTTATGCTTCTACTTGTGGTTCTGTTGTCTCCCTTGCAATTAGCATGCCTATTTTGCCATGTGATTACCCCTTCCCTGTAATTCAGCATGTCTACTGCTTTCTTACATTTTCTACTACTATTCTGCCCTACCCCCTAACCCCCAATACATTATAAGCATGTGTTCGTGACACCTAGTTACTATGTGATCCTGAACCCTTCCCCCTAAACCTAATGTGTAACTCTGTTTAGCACCCCTTAATCTAATGATGTTAAGCTCCTGGCATGAATACTTTGTGATAGACTATTGTTGTGACTATTTAAGTTGTGTAGTACTTCTCTGGTGTTAACCTGTGTGCAAATATGCTTTCACGTATGAACTACTTGTCCCCTATTCCTCTTTTCCCTGCTTGTGTTTGAACTATGTATGTTGATTTGGTTTTGAGTTGCTGGTTGTCCTGTTTCTTTTCTTCTTCAAACTGGTTTTCATTAAGGCAAACTCTTCTATTGTTTTCCAAAACTTATTTCAAACTAATCATTGTCAAAACTGTTTCCAACTCAACTCTTTTAAATCTATGTCAAGCACTCTCACATATACTCTTAGACCACTAGGTTCTGCCCTTTTTGTGTGAGCCTTGCCTTGGGACCCTTGAGTTCTCTCTGAACTTGGACACATAAAAGCTGGCCTTTCCACACTGCACTTACTCTGTCTTGTTTATGCAATCTGGGTGTGAGCATTGCCCGGGATCCCTTGAGGTCCTTAGGGAACTCTGACACACCCAGATATGAGAAAGGCTATGGAACAATCTTGGCATTTGAGGTGATTTATTGCATAACTCATGGAGGAAGTCCTAATCGGGTGCTGAAAATCTAGGCCTGTTTTCAGGCTCTCTATAGTGTAACTTTTATTTCTCTTTTCTACTTATGTAATTCATTTCAGTGTTGGTCTGTAATAATCTGTTGTAAACAAGTATTGGGGCTGACTAGTGAAAAGGGGAGGGTAGTTATACATGCTATCAACATCAATGGGTAGAAACCATGTCTTAGGTTTACATTTCCTATGTGTGCATTAGGATCCATGTGTAAGATCAACCCATTCAAAGCATGTCATGCATTAGATACCATGTTCTTAGGTTGACTGTTTCAGCGTCTCATTTGGCATCTTTTTACCACTTAGAAATCCTGCTTTAGGCTAAATAACAGCATCAACATAAAACTGTTGCTCCTGTACGTCTTGAAATCATGCTGTAACTCTTTGGGGCATTTAGAAATCATGTTTTTTTGGAATTCTGCAATCATTCTGCATTTTCATATGTGCACGTTAGATACCCTGCTTTAGGATCTCGTTTACACTTGCTCAGTCACACCTAGTTAAACTACTGATGCATGAAAAAGGACATAAAACAATCTCATGATTGACTATCTTGTTTAAGTAAAACTGGTCACAATCCCTGCATGTCTTTGCAACATTTAGAACAGCATGCTTTAGGTAAAATAACTTCCAAACTATTTTTTAATAATTATGGTAACTGTTGCATATGATTTTTACGATTAGGCAAGTCTTAGGTAATCAACTTTAAAATAAAACCAGAACCGTATTTGTGATTAATGTTTAACTGTCAGCATGTTAAAATTAGTAGGCAAGCTTGATTAGGACTTCTTCTCTAAGTCATATAATAAATCTGACTCTGCTGTTATCACTTAGATACCATGTTTAGGATCTGAATTTAGACCTTAATTGTGTATGAGTCATGCTGTTTGCCTGCATTATCTGTGGAGGTAAACCTGAGCCACTAATTGCTTCTTTCCTGCCTTATTTGCCAAAGTCCTATTTGTTCTTTCCTGTCGCTTAGTATTTTACCTTTAAACTTGAGGGTCTGCCTAGAACCCCCCCCCCCCCCTTTAGGATAGGAGTCCTAAATTCCTCCGGGACTGATAGTAAGGGACGGGTAACAGCATGCAATAGGGGTCGAGACCAACCCTCGCTTTAATTACCTTCACGGGGCGGGAAAGGGTAGATATGGATATGATGACCGATGCGTTAATGCCACGCGTAGCCCCTTTCCAAGGAGTGATTATCGGGTATTGCATTGATGTGATCCATATTATAAACAAACCTAGGATACCCCCTTACATTCCCAAGTATGCTTAGATTGTAATTCTTTTCAAAATCTTGCTTTGTCAAACACCTGTGTATTTAAACTCAAATCCCCTACTATTTGAGCCATACTTGTTTATCTGCTACTTGTACAAATTCACAAAAACTGTCTGGCCGGGAACCACACTAGTGGATCCTGAGGGGTGCCTAACACCTTCCCCTTAGGATAATTTCAAGCCCTTAACCTATCTCTGGTTATCAAACGTAGTTATAAATGAACCCTATAGGTGCCCTAACTCACCTTAAATCGTTAGGTGGCGACTCTTCAAAATGCAAATCCCGTTCCCAAAAGGAACGAGTTGTCTCAACCAAAACGTCACAAACCCGATTTCGCGAGAAAAAGGGGGCGCGACAGCATGGCGACTCTGCTGGGAATTTTAGGCTTTTACCATTTCATACCGTTTTTTGTGAATTTGTACCCCCCCCCCCCTTATGTGCAATTATTTGTTTAATTCCTTTAAGCGTTTAATTTCTTCTTCAAGAGCAACTGACGTATCTTTCTTGTTTTCTTCCTTTACTGCTGCTTTAAATTATAAAACTGCTGTATTTATCGTTTTCTTAACGTGCAAATACATGACAACGTGCTTTTAATTATTGCATAATCATGCTCAACATCGTACTCCACTCGTGCCAAACAAAATACTATAGCAACGCTTGATGAGTGGCTGCGCCCTTCCTATATCATTACCCCCCTAAATTCGGAAAGGCTTATTTGCGGTAAAACTTGTCGATCAGCGGTGCAGTCGACAGTTCCGTGCCTTCCCCCTTGAGTTGTCCGCTCAAGGGTACCAGTCTAAAACCCCATAGAAACCTTACTCTGTTTAAATTGCGCATGCATCATGGTCAAACATAGTCGGGTCAGTTATGTCGTCCACATAATGATCCTTCAAGATAAGCCTTATCCAAAGTCCATCGAGTTTTCCATAATCCCAACGGACGCAACCACGTTCTGTGCATTACTTTGGAGAACTAAATGTCGATATGCTAATTATAAATGTATAAATAGTCGAGTTTGTTGGGGGTGAGGTCTAACCCTTTTGTCTTGCAGAAAATGAGGCACGAGGTCCCCAGCTTCGGAATGGTTAACATACCCCCACTCTTGCTAGACTGGTGGAAGAATCTTCCATCGGATGATCAGATCAATGAATGGAAAGAAAGGGCCGTCAAGGCTAGCGAAAAGCTAGATTATCTGGAATACAGCCTGTTAGAATTGGAAGGAAAAGTGAGGAAAAGAGTCAACGACTGCCAGAGCACTGAAAGAAACGAAGAAGGACATCTGGTGAAGGCGTCTTACTAATGAGCCTACGCGAGCTGGAGGATTTGATCAACGAGAACATTCAACCTGAGGAAGGTCCTTCTGGGACCAAATAGGCTAGATTTATTCTTGCTTTTTCTTAAGATGTAATAAGGCCAAGTGCCAATAGTAACTCATTTTTTATCATTATCGTTTTGGGATTTGTCTGTTCCTACATTATGAAATGAAGCATTTATTGACATTAAAAGTTCTCCAAATCAATTTGTCGCTAGGCCTACCTCGGGCACAAAGAGGTTCCCAAATTAGGACACGCTTTACATTCCCGCACTATGTGTTTAAATATTGCAATACTTTTTATAATCCTCACTGACTTGATTACCTTTTTCTTTATTTTGTTTTCTTTCTTTTTATTCCCCTCCCCAAAGGTTAGTTCGTACACTCTGGCATCATCATCTTATTTCACAAGATCCAGGGGCCCTCCACCCACTCCTCCTCCTAGTCCCTCTAAAGGCAAGAACCTCCAAGGAATCTCTAAACCCATACAACTCAAGAAACATGGCACTACCTTCGTTTGGGATATGAATACACCTGGGAAGAATTCAATAGCTGGTCGCCACCATGGCGCGGTCCTTACTACCCACTAGAGCAGTCAATACCGCATCTGGAGCAGACCTTCCAACAGGCCGACATTATTTATGGGTCAGATGAAGAAGAAGCACTTGCAGCAGTGAAGAACTTGTTTCTAGAGGACAGTGATATGGACTGTTGCGTTATTCTCGAGGAGGAGGGGGAGGAAGGCCCTTCCATACAGGCCTTGAGCAAAGGGGCACATCTCAAGAATTGGACTATCAGGACAACCAGCGCCCGACGAGTCTCGGGGTAGCAAGGCTAAAACAAGCATTATTCACCGTTTTATTTACTAAATGATTTTCTTTTCGCATTTTTCAATTCCCGCAATAAAATCTTCGATGTTCAAGACAATTATCAAAAGCATTTTTGACTTTTCTTACGAATTAATAGTTATTTCTATCGTTTTCTCTCATTACTTTACCTATACAGCGTTACTATTACTTGTCTTGATGAACCAATGACTGTGACATGCAATGAGACAATGCAACAAACGGACATGGATTCAGAGGAAGATGACATACCTGACGAGATTGTCAAAGAAGTTGAGAATTTTTAGAACAGACCTAAGTCCAACCTGGACGAGACCGAAATTGTCAACATGGGAGATTCAGAAAACGTCAAGGAAACGTGAACACAGCCTACAGACCCCAGATGAATGGAGCTGTAGAAGCCGCCAACAAGAATATCAAGGAGATATTGAGAGAAGCATAGACAGTGGCACGAGAAGTTATCATTTGCTCTACTGGGGTATCGCACCACACATCAATTGGGGCAACCCCCTATATGCTGGTTTACGGTACAGAGGTTGTCGTTCCCGCTGAGGTGGAAATTCCTTCCCTAAGGATCATACAAGAAGTTGAGCTCGACGACGCAGAGGGGGTAAAAAGTCGTTATGAGCAACTAGCCCTTATAGATGGAAAGAGAATGAATGCAAACTGCCATGGTCAACTCTACCAAAACAGAATGTCCAGAGCCTTCAACAAAAGAGTCAAGCCAAGACAGTTCACACCGGGGCAGCTGGTGTTAAAGAAAAAATTCCCGCATCAAGATGAAGCCAAAGGGAAGTTCTCTCCCAACTGGCAGGGTCCATACATGGTTCACCGGGTTTTGACAAGAGGAGCCCTCATACTTGCAGAAATAGACGGAGAAGTCTGGCCGAAGCCGATCAATTCAGATGCAGTCAAACGTTACTATGTGTAATCTTTATGCTTTCCTTATATGATGTAAATTGAACTACGCCTGACCTGATCCCCTTTAAGAGGGGATACGTAGGCAGCCCTATGGGTTCGGTCACAATTTAATAAAATTTTCATTTACCCCCACAATTGGAAACTGGGGCAGAATTTTGAGGAGGACCCTCAAAATTCCGAAGTAATTTCAGCCAATCGCCGCATGAGCAACAGTCAGAAACGTCAACCCATCAAACTGGGGCAGAATTTTGAGGAGGGCCCTCAAAATTTTGTAGCAGGAGAGGTTGCAATGTTCTTAACTACGTCACAGTCGTCGGTTCATCTAAAAGCTATTTTTAATTTATGTCATACTTTTACAAAAATCATGCATGTTTATTATTGAAACTGCTTTGTTTAGCAACGCTACCCCAATGATACAGACGGTATCACCAGATCAAAGCCAAACGAGTCAAGCAAAGCCAGCGGGGACACGAGCTAACCTCCCCCTTTACAAAACTCACGATTTTTCTTTAGATGCAGGCACTAGGATTGCGAAATCCTTAAACATACTGTACATCCAGGGGACAAACATTGTTCTCAGAACCGTTGCACTTGCCAACATTTGCTATCAGAACACGCCAGTAATGCTCCGTAGTCACAATACTCCCAATAATCACAATGCCGCAATCTGCTATCAGCTAAGAAAGCTCTAGTGTCATTTGTTATTCTATTTCTTGCATAAGGCTACCATTCTGCCTTCCGAGACTAAACGCTGTCTCCATCTGCATTGCATAAGGCTACTATTCTGCCTTCCAATCTGCATAAGGCTACCATTCTGCCTTCCGAGGTTAAGCTCTACCTCCATCTGCATCTGCATTGCATAAGGCTACTATTCTGCCTTCCGATTTGCATAAGGCTACTATTCTGCCTTCCGAGGTTAAGCTCTACCTCCATCTGCATCTGCATTGCATAAGGCTACTATTCTGTCTTCCGATTTGCATAAGGCTACCATTCTGCCTTCCGAGGTTAAGCTCTACCTCCATCTGCAACTGCATTGCATAAGGCTACTATTCTGCCTTCCGATCTGCATCTAAGATATAGGCATAGGGTTATCTATGTCAAGGCTTGAGCATGGCAAAATATGTGTCATTGCCTTGCCAAACGAGTGGGCAGCATGAGACGCCTTAGGCAGGGGCTTTTATAGGGCAGAATCGTGCAAGTGTCGGCTATTTTTGTGAGTTGGTGCCTGCCAAGGGTGGCAGCACCTTGCCAAACTCGAGATTTTCCTTTGTAATTTCATATATTATAAAAGGTTGGGAAATGGTTCCCGTAATCTGCTTGTGCCTTTATTTATTTATGCTGCCTTGAATTTATTCTAAGTATTAAACCTCGAAAGCGAAAGAAAATCGGGCAAGGCTGAAGCCAAGTGGGGACTTGACTGCCGCACAGCGGGCAGCATTTTCGGCGGACAGAAAATGCCCCTGCGACAATAGGCATGATAAGGATCAGAAGCATTCAGGAATTTGAATTTGGGATTCCCAGCGCAATTTAGAATAACCGTCTTCTGAAATTCCGGACGGTTCTTCGCCACATACTGTGCAGTCGTGTTTACGATATTCCTAATTTCTGGAGGCGGATAAATAATGCCAATGGTTCTCGTATGCGTCGCAACAAACGTTGGAACCTTGCTACCGTCCTCTTCATTCTGCATGGTGCCCAACATGATTTCTGTTCCAATAACGGGAAAACAACTCAAGTCAGGAAAAAGAGCGACACAGAGATCTGTGGACGGCGAGAGAGAGCGCAAGTGGCTGACGCCGGTGGCGCAGCAGTTGAGGGGGAGGCTTGGAGAGCGGCCGTAAAAAATTAAAAAACCCTTAAAAGAATTTATGAAGTCTAATTTAAAAAATAGTACTACTATTAAAAGTTAAAAGTTGAAGTTGTATTTGAAGATGAATTTTTAATTTGAAAAAAAAAATCCCATATATATATTTGACGTATAATAAGATTATGTTATGGGTAAAAACTTTACCGTTGATTTATAAGAAGATTATATTATTAGTAAAAGTTTCCCAAATTTTGCAGGAACAATTTTCTCAATTCAAAAGGAAAGGACTACGTTTTTTAATAGCTTTGAGGGGCAATTGGATGTAAATTTTCATTGCAGAAGAGAAGTCAAAATAAAGTGAAACTTTTGCCCATAATGAAATTACTGCTCTGTTAGTGTCAAACCAAGAAAAACTTCTTGTGCTCAAAATGTATTAGTCTTCTTGGTTGTGCTATTTGTATATCATACCCTTTTACAATTTTAAAATTAAGAAAATAACATTTTTAAATCTTTTATGTATAAAAAACAAATCTCTTACGTGTAAAAGTAAACCTCCCATGTGTAAAAAAAAAAAAAAAAGAGAGCAATTTGATTAATATTATACTCTTACTACTAAGCTTTGCTAATTTGATGTAACTGGAAGCTCGAATACTCCAAATGTGCTTAATTAATGCAACTTAACAAATAAATTGGGTAAATAAATGTGGTGGATTTTAACAAATAAATTGGGTAAATAAATTTGCTAATTTGTCACTGGTACATCATACTATTCAACTAGGCACCACAATTAGGAACAAGCAACCAACCAGCGGTCCAAATTCTTATCCTTGTCCTCAGAATACAACAACAATAACAATTATAACTAAACCTCAATTCCAAGCAAGTTAGTATTTTTGTCCTCAGATATTGCTAAATTATATAAGCTTCTTGGCGTTGCTAGATGATTTACTAGAAATTTTTTAAATTTATTACAAGTCCAGGAGATTTCTACTGATTAAGAGGATGGTAAAGGAAAGAAATTCTAAGATTAGTAGCCAGTTTTGGAAGGCTGCAGCCCATTAGCACTCTGTGGTGTAGTTTCCACTGTAGAAATTGCATCGCTACTGCTATCATCATTAAAATTAGCAGGATCTGCATAAGACTGGTACCCAGGAAATCTGGAAAAAGAAGATGTTGAGGCAATTTTTTTTTGAAACTCAAAACATAACTTTCAATCAACATGCTGTATATATCTTTTATACATACCTGCTTACTTTTATTTGCTCTCCGTTTATAGTCATTTTTACGTCAAAGATATTTCCTGCAAACAATTGCCAGTGAAGTTGATTATGTCAACGAACTAATCACCTTGCTACTTCTGGAAAGCATAAAGAAGTCAATGCTTTCGAAAGAAATAATTCATAGCCAACCAATGCCAACCTAAAACTAAACCACATTATTAAAGCATTGACTACTATTGACCAAAATATGAACTTTATTATATTCTCTTATAACTCAAAAGAGTTAGCATATTCACAGCCCATACTTCAGCGAGAGGTCATCCAGACATGCCAGTTCTGAGTTCTCAATATAATTCATTTACAGAGGCCATAGGTCAGAAGAAGTTAAATAAAAAAGAAGAAATTGATTCAACACTAATAATTAAGGGATGCTGAGGCACTTGGTTCACCAGTGGCTAGTCTGTGTCCCGGACTCCCGGTAACTGGTAGCTCTGCTATGCTAAAAAGCAGATGCAAAGTGAAACGACACAACTAAAATAATTGAAGACGCACTGGTAAACCACTAGTCTTCCAACAATTTTGCTTTACATCTTATGAAAAGAAAATGTCTAACATTGTCGCAAACCCCTTAAATCTCGTTTCGAATTAGTTAAGAACAATTGCTTCTCAAGGCCAAATGCATTTAAATTTAAGCGCTGCAACTAAAATGAGAACATAATGATTTATATAAAAAAAGACACTTAGAATCCTTTTCTATCAAGATTATGTATCAGAAGCTGAGAGGTGTATTTCCAAAAATCCACTGGACAGAACTGTTTTCTAATAACCTTGCCTCTCCTAGGTAGTTATTCACTCTGAATTAGCAGCAAATGGCAAGCTTCCTACGAAGGATAGGCTGCATAAATGGGGTTTAGTGGGTGATCAGAATTGTGTCTTGTGCAGAAATTAGTAAAGCAGGTAATAGAAAAAGTGTTTTACAGGGGTCAGATGAAGGCAAAGCTAGCAGGAAGATTAGCAAAGTTGAACTTTTTATCCTTAAGCTAGGTGTAGGTCAGGTTGCTATGGTGTTATCTGATGTTGGGGCCTTCTGTCCAATACCAGTTGGTTGGTTTTTCTTAGTTTGGTTTTGTTGTAATGACTGTATATTTTTTCCCGGTAAATATAATTTCTTAATTACAGAAAAAAGACACTTAAATTGGGCAAGGGACGATGAGCGAACCAATGATAGTGTTTCTGTGAGAATATTTACCTCCAAAAATTGTCTTGTCTGAGAAGTACTTGGACATTAAATATCTGCTGGACTCAACCTCATACCTCTTGAACTTCTCAATCTGTCGGCTCTCTATATCACTACATGATAGCATGAACACGGTTTAGGTATTAGGACCTCCATCAAGTTCAGATTACATTTATATAGATAGAAGACTTGCACAGAACTTGGAATTAGCGCTGTAGCAGGATCAGTACTACAGAATTAAGATTGAGAACAAAGAACACTTGATAAAAGCAAACCAAAAAACCCTTTTTTTTCAATATTACGATTTTTCATGACTGCTGCAGCAAATTTAAAAGCTGATACAGTGGTACACAATTAAATTGCCAGTAGGGAATTATATAACAAGTTTCTTTAATTCAACAGATGCAAATGCATAGACAGGATTTATATTTTTGGGGCAAATAAACAGAGTCCTTTACTTTGTCTAAGATTTTGCATGTTTTGCCAAAAAGATTAAGGGTAGACTGCCACTCCAACCCACCTGAAGAAGGTATCAATTGATTGCTGGTTGAACATTAAATTTGGCAAAAGATACTTCCATAAAAAGGTACATACAGATTTATTATATCCCCACAAAAATCAAAATTGGAATTGCAAGGAACATTCACTGACACAACAACAATCAATCCGCGCAAAACCATGCGACCTTGTATACAGGCAGATTGCAGATAATAAGACATGCAAATCTATACAAGAATGACTAGTCTGCAAGAGCTAATTCATAATCACAGAATAAGCAAACAAGTATAGGAAAACTAATGGAAAAGAGCAACCTCTCCAATCGATCAGACCTCCAAAACTTCATAGACACATTCAGCTAAGATGATAGGTATTTGTTGAAGTTCAGAAAGTCTTCTTTTGAAAAAAGAGTTCAGAAAATTGCAAATACGGCACTCACTGAGGTTTCCAAGAGTTCGGCAATATGAACACAGAAATGAAACCTATTCTCAGTCTAAAATCATTATGTACTGCTAGTGAATAATTGGAAAAGTAGGATTATTTTAGTAGATTGTGATAATATTAAAATCAAAAAAACAAATACGCAAAGACATTTAATATTTGAACATGTGGAACAGCTAATAGGAATCTTCAAGTGAATTTTGATTGGGCTCAACAACCGTTTCTAGTAAATGGCCCAGCAAAGATACTTCCCCACTAGGCCCACCAAGAGCCCTGTCCAATAAGTAGAAATTTTAGGCCACCAGGGATAGAGTGTTAAGATGCTCAGACTAATGGTCACAATATCACAGATCTTGCAAGAGTGTACAAGCTACTAGCATTGAGCTTAGTTATCACCAAGACAGCTGTTTTAAAGATACTAACTGTAAAAGATGAAAGGCACACTTAATTACAAAAATAGCAGCATCCTGAGAAGATTAAAAAAAAATTATGAATAGGACAGACTACAAAAATAGCAGCATCCCGAGAAGATTAAAAAAATTATGAATAGGACGGACAAAATCCAACTAGCGATGGCCTAACATGAAAACTTTGACGTGTTACGCAATAGTCGAGACCTAAAAAGTTTTAATTGTTTTCCTATACTCCACTCCAAAATTAACCATTTTTAGTTGATTAGGCATAGACATGAAGGGTACAGTTGAAATTACTGTGGTTACCAGAAAAGTGGGGTCCAAATAAGGTAGCTGTAACTTTTTTATGGTATTATAGCGATAATGAATAGTGAATGAAGTCTGTTTCAATGGAAGGAAACTTTATTATCTTTATTTAATAGACAAGAATGAAAAGTAAGATGATCTTTTCCCAATATACAGAGTAAAAGACTAGTAGATTATGTTTTTAATTAGAAGAGAAGTCAAAATAAAGTGAAACTTCTGCCCGCACGAAAGTCCTACTTCGATAATGTCAATCCAAAGAAACTTCTTGTGCTAAAAATGTTCTACTCGTCTTGGTTCCTCCTTGTCTGGTTCTTGTTCTCTTCCGTTTCAATAACTTTTGCAATGGAACAAGATTATACTCTTCCTACGAAGCTTTGCTAGTTTGACACAATTGGAACTTTGAATACTCCTAGTTTACTTAATGCAACTTAACAAGATTAAGTGGGTAAACAAATATGGTAGATTGGCAACTGGTGGATCCATAAATCCTCATGTATTACCCTATTTAGCCCTCTGTTATGTCCCTTAGCTTTTCCTTTTCCTCGTGGTTTTGATCTTTCTAAGTAGGTTTCAAAATGGAAAATTTGGACAAAAATTATTCCACCACAACCGACAACAACTATGCCTTAATCCGAAGCAAGTTGGGACAAAATTGTGCATAGTGACTCAAAAAGTCATCTCCAGGCCCTACAAACGTAGACTAGTGGAAATAATAGAACAGTTCATTCATTATTTGATTCGTAAACAGAGAGAGTATCTTTGTGCTTACCAATTTAAATGGATAATACAAGAGAATCTCCGATAAGTGATAAGCATGGACTTAACAGATACCATGGCAAGCAGCTTTTGCTATTTCAGTCAAAGTGTCCTAAATTTCTGTCATTAAATACAGAGCATGTATTCTGAGGATTCACCTAACATCTTAGTTTAAAACTACAAATTCACTTCGCAAATATAAGGGGGGATATTAACTTGAGAGGAGATAACAGAGTAGCCAATGGACCTTGCTTTTCAATTACTTTACAAAAAAATCATTTAGCCGTCTTATGCTTTCAAATCCAATTGCTGCACATGATGTCAGATATAATGATAGGTTATATTCACAAAAAAGTCAACATAACTTCAGATGGGCTCCAAAGGATTCACAATGAACCTCCGCGACTGTTATTGCCCCCTACCTTAACAGCCAAAGCATACTTGCATTGATCAAATTTGCCAAACACCTTCCATTAATGACTATCATTACCGGAAGTCTGTAACGATATATTTCCTTCATTAGCATATCTACTAGCTGAATCCTAACTATCATGTACATAATTTTCGTGTTTTCTTTCCTCAGGACCAATCTATTCGAACTTGGACTTTGTGGAGGAAAGGAGGAATTAACAGAAAAGGCTTCTTTCTCTCCTAAGCTCTCCAGCAACTTCCATCTCGGAATTTTCCATAATGTTGTGGTAGATAAAATGGCAATACTGATTAGTAGACTCATGAAAGAAACCCAGATTATTATTGGAAAAAAAAAGACTATCAGCCATGAGTAAATTCTACTTGTTATTCCCATAAGTAAAAGTAATTCCTAACGAGTCTATTCTCTAAAAAGACATTCTTATATGAACAAATTAATAGCAAGAAATCTCTTAAATGCTGTCAAACTAAAATTGCACTTAAGACCATGATTACCCAAAGAGCTGGAGACCAAAATTAAAAGTAAAGGCTGACCCCACGCTCTCAGCTAAAATATCACAAGAAAATAGCAGTTATACAAGAAAGCCTAGTTATACACTTACTCAAGAGGATCTTTGACCACTTTCTCCTTTGACTCTTCAGGAACAGTGGGGCTTGCGACCTCCTACAGAAAAAGGAACAAGAATTGAGCAAGAAAAAAAAAACAAAAAAGAGAGCAACTTAGGTTAAGCCGTAAGAAAATGTAGGAGGCAGTTAGGTACGGGAGAGAGACCTGATGTTGTGGAGGGGGAGGAGAGTGAGCAGCGGAGGATATAGGGGAGTTTGTAACTGAATTTGAAGCTGAAGTTGCCATTTTTCCAATGACAGTATTTCTTACAAATCTTGAGCTCCGCCAATTTTCAAACCGTAGCTATGGCTGAATCCCGCAGTAATTAATTGAAATATAACGGCATTGATGGATATGTACTGCCTACTTTAATCCCTAATTGAATTTGAACAAGAAAAGAAGGGAAATGGAAGCGGAGGATCAGGCACTGTAAGCATTAAGTAGAGCTTTGAGTTTTTTGATTCAGATTTCTAAAGCTAATAACAAATAAATTGAAAGAGGAAAGCATGCAGAGCGAAAGAGAGGGAATTTAGTGTTGGGGGTATTATATAAAGTAGAACGGAGAGGGGATAATCCACATGTATTAGCGGAGAGACGAGGAAAGGTAAGGAGAAGTAATTTAAGGTCCGGAACGAGTAATACTAACTGGGTTTAACTTGAAAGAAACTATTTACGTAGCTCATTTAAAAGATTGGAATATTTTCTTTTATTAAATAGTACTCATGACTCCTTTTTAAATTTGGTAACAATTTAACTTGAACTTATAATTCTATCCTTAATGAGAAGTTTTTATAGCCACACAAATAAATTAAAACAGAGGGAATAATAAATAACGCATAAGATTCGTTATTTTCTTTCATTTAAACCGTAGTAAGTGAAGTTACCTATAATATATTTAAGTAAGGGTTTTGCTAACCTACTACCTATTTGTAGTAGGTTAGCATTGTATACATCTTTTATTTTTCTTAAATACCCCTAACATCATATTATCAATGCATAAGTAAAATGGGTAATTTTTGTCATTCTGTCCAATTTGATCTCCCCCTTTCTCTCTTACCTTTTGCTCTCCCCCGTCTCTGCCAACTGCAAATTGGGTGGGCATGAGTTTTTTCTTTTTGTTATAATTTTGCTTTCTATCCAACTATTCCTCTCTTGATAGTTTTTACAAGTTAAATACTGAAATCTTCTCCTTTTATATTTGTCGTGAATGGCTTATATTTCTTCGGATTTGTTGTTAAGATTTATGGAGTATAAAAGACATGAAAAATGAAAATCAATATCAAAATCAAACCATTACTCAATTGATAGGAGCAATTTTTGTGAAAATATTGCAATAGAAATTCTTTAGTCTTTCTTAGTTTTGTTTTAATGATAAGTACTAGAAAAGTAAAATGAGAAGTCGCCTGAAAAAGAAATAGAGATGAACAGTGACAACAAATAAGAAATAGGGAGGGGAATTAGCCGGTGGAGAATTTTAGATTGAAAAATATTGCTGGTGGAGAAGAAAAAAAGAGGCGCCTTTACTGTGAAGGATGAGGGTTTTTGTTTTTCTTATGGGGAATGACAAAAAAGTCCCTGATATTGAAATGATGGTAACGTTTTTAGAAAGGGCAAAAAAATGAAAGCAAAGTTGTATACAATGCTAATCTACTACAACTATGTAATAGGTTAGCAAAACCCTTTAAGTAAATTGATAGTGTAACTCTCAATATATATAAGTTAGATTCTAACTTGAAGAGGAAATATCTATTAAACCGAGTACACGTGTTAAGCTTTTGCGGCTCAAGATACCATAATTGATCCGCTTTCGTGGGTAGAAATCAGAAATAGCCTGATTTACATTGAAAATTAATCGCAATATCAAAAGTAATCTAAATTTAGTCATTTTTTCATATAAAACTAAAATTTGAACAAAAAGACCCTTGAAAATTCGAATTTTTAGCAAAATATGTTGGAGTTCGAATTTTTAGCAAAATATAATGGGCTAAAATTGTATGGAATGCTGGAGTTACAACATAACATGTTGGATGTTTATACACAGGATTATACTAAAAATTTCCGTGTTTCAGTTAGGACATTTTTATCCATATTTTACCTCTGCATAAAATAGTGACTATTTTTTATTAACTTTATAAATATTGTCTATTTTTTAATTATCGGTCTAAAAACTGACTAACCCATGCTATTCACCTTTCGACCCTTCCTAATCCCTATTAATGTGGAAACATGTCTTATCTATCCCCCAAGCAATTAAAAAAATGATGTAGTTCTGGGTATGCCGATCAAATAATCAATTTTTGTATGCATTGGAAGATACTTTCTTAGTCTTATAGACACTAATCTTACACTGGAAGCCAATCAAAAAAAAAGAAAGAAAGAAAGAAAAATTCGATTTGGATAATAGCTTTTCTTATGACACAAGTTTGTTTTGTTCCGGGACTGTAGTGAATAAAGAGTCAGCTCTTGTTAACGCGGTACAAAAAAGTAATAGAAGAGAGTTAGTACTCTTTTAATTGACATCCTTTTCGAAGTTAATGAATTTCTTTCTTTTACTTTTATTTTGTTCAAGTTGCATTAGTGAATGAAAATGCTCAATAAAGTGGGTAGGTCTTACTAGCCCTTACACTCGTTAAACTTATTTACTCATTCTCCACAGTAATGAATTTACTTTAATTCTTTCCCAAGCATCTGGTAATTCTGGCTGCCTTTCCACTCTTCACTTTGCTCTCCACCAAGCCAACCAAATCTCCCTCTTGTGCTCTTATATAATCTTTGGCCTCTCTCTGCTTCTCGACTTTACCGATCTTTTTGATATTTCATATAAGGACCTTCATGTGGAACTATTGTTGTTTTTATATTCCCCCCGCACCTTAGCGCTACCTCTGATTTTTCCTCTTGTGCAACCCTTATTTGTCTTTTGTTTTTTGGCCTTTACTTTCCCCCTCCCTCCTCTTTCTTATAATTCAACATTTATGATATGTTTTGCATCTTGTTCGCCCACTCTTCATTCAAGGTGATTCGAACCAGGGGAGGATCTTCCACCTTGTTGGTCATAGCACCAGTACTTGAACGCTTACTCTTACTGCTCTTCTCAGGTTCATCTCTTTTGGGTGCCCTGAGGTTCTTGTTTGAAGTCATTAGTTTATCATAGAACAAGTCCCCCTCGGTCGCTGCCATAGTTGACCCTCTCTTCTATGAGCCAAATTACTCTCCTCGGGAGTTCTCTCCTTGACTACACCCTCCTCGGCTTTGTTACCCAAACATTTATCCTGAGCAATTTCTTCCGGTTCAACAGTGTCCAGATCTGGCATCTTTGCCTCTTCTTATTCTAGAACCGCAAAACGGTTCGGGCTGACTAGGTCCAGTTGGGTCATTCCACTCGTACAACTAGTGTCCAGCCCCTCTTTGCTATTGTCACTACTGGTACCTGACCCCGTAGGCTCGACATTTTTGCAAACACTGACCCTTACTCAATAGGGCAATTCAAAGAGGAGAACGAGGACAACTGACTACCGCTAAAAGTCAGACTAAGAGTACATATTGAATAATTGAAAACTGCCACTGCATACTACCCGGTGCTTGCAGGTCTGACTGGTGCCTTCCCTCCAACAGCTGCTTCAATCTATGTTAAGTATGACTACGCCCGCAGCTGACTACTTACTGAAAGACCGAACAGGAAATGAAAAGTCGTACTACAACAACTGTAAATAAACATTCGATCCCCGCTCTGACTTTGATCGGCTTGCCGCACAACGTCTTTTTTTAGAGAAGAGGTCAAGTGGCTAAGCAACTCTCGAAAGTCGTCTTTGTATCGTGTCAAGAGAAATGACATAGATAAGATCATTGCTTAAAGAGTTTCATTGTCGAATTGATCTCGAAATTGGATCCCAATAGTTGTTGTTGCCCAAAGGTGCTTTATGAAAGCCGGTCCACAGCAGTGAAAGTACGATTGATTCCGTCGATCGAACGAAAATAACTTATTGCTTTTTCCCCCTCTCTGGCTTGACTACTCTACTTGCTTAACACAAGTCTTATTTAACCTTCACAGACCACTTCACTACCCAGCAAGCTCCGGATCGAAAGCAAGAAGCAAGGGCGCAACAGTTGCGCGAAGTTGCGCCTTAGCGCATCCGTTTTCTTGCTCGTTAGCATTGTTTTTTGGTTGCAGCTAGCGCGTTTGACTAATAGTATATGAATGGCCTTTCTCGCTTGTTTGAAGACATATAAGGCTTTCTTCAATCGGCAAGGGAAGTCTGATAGGGCTTTAATAGATAGGGATGCAATTGCAGCGGTAAGAAAAAGTTACTCAGTGAATCGGTAGATCACACACTTGGAGACAGGGTCAGGGGCATGCCTGACTCTTTAGAAAGTATACAAGTGTTGAAAAGGTGAAGTCTGGGGACAATGTTAAACGTGAGGAATGGCACCTCCGCCCTACTAAAGAAGTTCGCAAGTAAGGGACATGCCGAACACCTACTTTTCCAACTAAGTCCAAGGCGAGAACCCGTTAACTGATGATGCGTTCCGTCGTCAGCAAGTGGTGGTTGACAAGGCCCCTTTCCCTAAATATCTTGGGAAGCGAAGATGATAGGTTTGAAACTCATTCGGTAATCTTCTCCTGAAGGTAGGCATTTTCCCAAAGCACTGATATGATGACTCTCTCAATTACACGTGTTTTAGGGAGTTGAACGTCTTATTCTTATGAGTGGCCTATGTGAATATAAGCCAAGAGCAAGGATTCCAGAAAGTCAAATTCTATATTGCAAGTGCAAGTCGACGTTCCTGATATGAAAGTGAAAGTTGGAGTGAAAGCCAGCCCTAAGCAGGATCCAAAGACATTTAAGTCCAGTTCCAATTTGGATATAAAAGTCAAGTTCAATCATCGAAAGTGAGATATCTTTTAGTCCGATCTTCTTTTTTCTTTTGAGTCAGGTTCTTAAGACAGGAAATCGGGTTTTCTGAATATCTCTCTTCCGGCCTATGTTGTAAGTTAGTTAGTTAGAGATCGAAACTGGAACTGAGAGAGACTAGACTTCTAGTAAGAGTATGTGCGCATTAAGTTGAGGAGAACTGTTCACAAGCAGTGGTTATGAGCTCTTTCTTGTTCCGGTTCAGAAGATTGCACTAGTGGATTGAATAATCTTTTCTTTATTGCCAACAAAGTGCATGTGTTCTTGGTTAATAAAAACACAAGTATAGGCTGGAGGACTGATATTGTAAGTAGGACAAAGGCCTTCAAAGAGAAATGAAAAGATCTTTTTAGCATTTTTCCACTTTATGCAAGGAATCCCTTTCTTGGCATTTGTATTTGAGAGAGAGAGAGATATGCTTAGGTCAGTTCCTTCAGTCAACTTTTTTGGTAAGCCAAAAGTGAACTTTAGGTAAGTAAGTAGTCCTGTATGAAATTCATAAAACATTCATAGCTGGAATTTGAGGAGGTCAATCTTAAGTGTTGGAAGCTACTGCTAAGGGACTTCCACTCATCTAGAAAGGATAGGAAATTGGGAGAGAATAGGGCGATAACGATAGACACATGAGCTGAAATAGATTAAAATATTACTTCCGTATAGGAGAGGGGAAAGCTGCTTAGATCGGGCGATAGCCCAGTTTTTATTGTTTATCCTTTCCTGCGCTTGTCTTGTATTGAGGTATACCGAAGAAATGAGTAGGTAACAGAAGGGGAGGGATTGCTGCTTTTTATTAGTGAGGACAAGCAGCTTTTATTTTATTCAATCTAATGGTAGGGCTTTAAAGAGTAGGCAGTTCGTATCTTTCTATGACCGCCATAATAAGAAGTAGGAGGATATGCAGAGCAAGAGCTCTTGAAGTCTACCCGGGCGGCCTTCTTCATTCATCCATTTAGGACCGGCTAGAAACACGTGGATCCAGGGAACCTGGCTCGGGAACAACTTCTTACTAGTAGGAGCTAATCATAGTAAGAGAGTCCAATCTCTGAAATAGAGCTTAGTCTCTCCATAATAGTCTACTAGTAGAAGGCTTAGGTTATGACTTGATCCAATAGAGTTAGAACACCTTTCTATCTGTGTGAGCACGTGATTTTTTCCCTAAGTGAATTATTCCCAAAATTCAAACAAAATGATTTCTTCCATTATTTTGCAATTTTGTGAATTTTGTGACATTTTATGTTAATTATTTGCATTTTATTTGTGCATTTTTATTCATATGAAAAATATAAAAATACACTTGACATTTGCATTTAGGATTTAATTTCATATTTTAGGATTAATTAGTGGTTAAGTTGTTTTTAGAACAAATATGAAGAAAATAACAAAAATAGCCCACTTTTGCATTTTGTTAATTGTTGAGTCTACTTTTAAATAGGATTTAATCAAATTTGTAGGAATTAATTAGCTTGGTTTTAGAAGTAAATTAGGTTTCATTTTAATTTTTGCGTTTTTATATAAAATCAGGAAAATACAAAATGAAATACAAAAATAAATAAAAGGGAATAAAAGGAGAAAACAAAAGAAAATAAATTTAAAAAAGAGATGTCTTAATAGAAAGACCAAATTGGATCATTTTATGTTCAAATGATACAAGCCTAAACCAATTAAAACCCACCCCAGTCCATAGCCCAATTTTCCAAAACCCGGCCTGCCCCTTGCATAACCAAAACGACGCCGTTTACTCGTCTTAAATCCTGGCCGTCAAGGTTGATCAATCGGACGGTTCAGAACGGGGATCGTTTTAATATAAAAATGTTGGAGATTCTCCCCCCCCCCCCACCCCCTTTCCGTCTCTCAGAACCTCACCACACCCAACCCCGTTCTCCGTCGCCGGCTCCGCCCAATTCCGCCGCCGAAAATCGTCTCCGCCGGCGGCGTTCACCCAATGACCCTGAAAATTACACCATAGATTCCCCAGGTCCTTCTCTTTCCAAATCCCAAACCCCCATGGCTCAACTCCTACCCCATCGCCTCAAATCTGCCAAACCCTAGGCGCCGCCACCACCGTGCACGGCGGCGCCGCCACCCTAAACCCTCCCAAACCACCCCAAAATAACACCACGAGACCCCCTCTTCTCCCTCATCATGAATCCACTACCCGTTCCCTTCAAATCCCGGTCCAACTCGTTGAATTTTTCCCCAAAGCTTTTCCGGCTACGACGCCAGTTACGCCAATGGCCGCCAATTTAACACCATAGATTCTCCTCAGCCTCCTCATCTCAAATACCTATGTTCCTTCCTTCGAATATGACTGAAACGCCTCGAATATCAAATCGAAGGTTTTCCGGCCAAAACCCTAATTGCCCCAAACTTCACCAATTTGATACCAAATGACCCTCTAACCTTCCTCGTAGTGAATTGGTCATCAGTCGATCTTTATTTTGCCGGAGTTGGTCGTGTTCGAATTTGGAAATTTGACCGGAGTCTCGAAGTGAATCAGTGAGTTTTCTTTTAATTTCTTTCTTTCTGTTTTTTTTATGTGTTTTGCAATTGTTTGGCTTTGCTTCCAATTCGATTTGAATCCTCAGACCTAGGACGTTTAATTCTTTGGATTAATTTTCATCTATTCAGTTAATTGGTTCATGTTAGCTTAATTTTGATTCTCGTTTTGTTAGTTTAATTGTTAAGCCTTGGTTAATTCTGATTAGTTCGAATTGTTAGCTTAAATTGGATTCGATTCAATTCTGATGTAGTTGTTTATAGTACCTTCTTCGGGTTGTAATTGGATTAGGATTAGTGAGGCTTTCAATAGTTGGTTTTGTGTATCAAAACAATATTTGTTTAGTAGTAATTCAGTAATTAGCAATTAGTAGCCATTTTGGATTAGTTAAGTATGTTTTGTTCTGTAAAGTCAATGTTGGTTCAAGTAGTTATTAGGATTATTTTAGTTAGTCTGGTCATTAATGTTAAGTTCAATTACTAGATTTAATAGGAGTTTAATTGGGTTTGTTCTTCAATAGTTGGCAATTCAGAGTTTAGGAAATTGTTTGGTTATAGCTGTAATTCTAATTTAAGTGCAGGGGTAGTTTAGGTATGTGGGGGCAAGGGAATCTTTAAATAATTGAATTGGAAGCTACTAGAACTTTCTAGATAAGTTTCAAATCAGATTTTTGGTAACTTAGGGGTGTAACTTGGGTAACAAGTCAGGGAATAATGGATTAAGTATGCAAAAAAAAAAAACTGAAAATAACGTAGGGACTAATGTGTAAAAACTGAAATCTGAGGCTGCACCTTTTGTGCCTGTAAAAGGGCATGCTCTTTGCCTTGAGCAACAAGTTTTGGAGCCCCAAAAATTCCCTAAGTCTCCAAAAACTGAAGTTTGAATTTAAGATCACAAAACCAGGTCTGGAATTCGAAAATCTCTTTTCATCTGAAAAACTCCAAAAAAATACACAAAAGCTATAGAAAACCTCCCAAAAATACTGTTACATTGAGTTCTCTAGGCCAATTTCAAGTTCTAGCAATTGTTTTCCTAGTGATTGAGGTGCTGCAAAGGTTCTGGGTTAGGTTTGGTTTAAATTCGGTTTGATCAAGTGGAATTCTGGTCTGTCGGAGTTTCAGAAGCCTACTGTGTTTGATTTCAAGCTGTTTGGTTCAAAAATTACTCCTGCTGTTGCTGGTTGTGACTGCTGTTTGCCAAAATTTGCTCGCTGACTCTTCTTTCTTCACTCCTTTGATTTTATTCCAGGTACACACATGAACTTGGTTTGATGTGGCTTTGAAGTAGAAATGAAATGAAAGATGCTTGTGTATTCGATCCCTGAACCATGCTTGCCTGGATTGTTACGCATCAATTAGATGATTAGATGTAATTTGTTTAATATTGGTTTGATTCTAATTTGTATACACATGAGCCTGGGCTGTATAAATGGAACTGAACTGGACTGTTCTAAAGGTTGTTTAAATATATTCTAGTAGCTGTAAGTCATTTTCCAAATACCTGAACGCTGTATGTAGAGATTAAACCTAGATTGTTTTAATAAAGCGTTAGAATCATGAGACTATCTCCAGTTGTTCGTTGGGTTGTGTACGAAAATATGAGTCTGTTTCCTGAGCTAGGATTCAAACAATGAGTCTATAATTCATCAAAGTTTCGAATGCATGATGTGTTTTGTAGTGTTAAT
>NW_017671197.1:194748-197497 GCF_001879085.1 Nicotiana attenuata | reverse complement strand
CCCAAATCCAAATCCCAAAACGTTGAATAAGAGGTGTCAAGGATCCGGGTGCATTTCATGTGACGTGATCCAAAAATACGCTCTTAAACGGCGTTCACTTTCATAAAAACTAATTAAAAGCGGTTAAACAATTTTAAAATTGCACTATAGGATGACATGAATTAAAATCAGACTTTAGCCAAATATAGCAGTCGAGCGACCGTGCTACAACCACGGAACTCGGGAATGCCTAACCCCTTCTCCCGGGTTAACAGAATTCCTTACCCGAATTTCTAGTTCGCGACTGTTAAACAGAGTCAAAGCCTTTCCTCGATTCGGGATTCAAACTGGTGACTTGGGACACCATAAATCTCCCAAGTGGCGACTCTGAATCTCTTAATAAAATGAATCCCGTTTCGATTGTCCTTTAATTGGAAAAACTCCTTTTATTATACCCTCCGGGGGTGTAGTAGCGAAAAAAGAAGGTGTGACAGCTCTGGCGACTCTGTTGGGGACAAGAACCCAGAATTTCGATTCAGGGTTCAAGAATTCGAGCTCAGTTAAATTGTTATATTTGGCTTTATTTGATTTTCTACATGTTCCATGCTATATGTGCTAAATGTTTTACCGCTTTGATATTTGTTGAATTGTATATAAACTGTCGCGAATCCCTTCCTCTTTCTGAGTCTTCTACATCATGGAGAAGGGTGCACTTCGTGTAGCTTCTCTTCTGTTTAGAGTCTTTTCCCATTTAGAACGAGGTTTGGATAAGTTGCAAAGCCGGCGGAGCTTCTGTATCCCCGGTACGCTGCCTCCCCCTCAGCCCGAGTTGTCCGCTCGGGTAAGCCAGGTCTAGACCAATAAACCTAGGGTTTAAAACCTAGAAGAACAAAACCTCATGCCGGATCCCTAGTAGGACGCTTGTTTGCATCATGTGCATTTGACTTAGGGGACTCAACACAGGGGTTGGGTCCGTCTAGGACAGGTGACCTGAAATAATGGACCATCCTGATGCATCTTACGTGCTACTTGCGCATTTATTTGCTCGGCTTTGCATGTTGACCGGCTTGTCTAAATGAGTGAATTATGAAAATAAGCAGTGTTAGGACTAAGTGAGGGTGACCATTTGTTGTGAAAAACTAAATATCCAAGTAGTGCCGAAATGCTGCCGGATTTTTGAGGAAATGAAAGAAAAAGAAGAAAAGTAGTATGTTTTTTTAGTTTGTTTTGTTTACCAATGGAAAAGAAAAAAGAGTTTTATTTTCAAATTAGTTTGTTTATTTTCCACTGAACAAGAAAATATAAAAAATGAATTTTGCTTGCAGACAAAAACAAAAGAGTCCGATTTTCAAAAATAGTTAGGTTTATTTGCCCGAACTACGCTGGTTTGATTCTCACCGGATGTGAGATACGTAGGCAACCCTCATCGGGTCCAACCATCCCTTTTCAAAAATAGCCAACTAGTGTCAAAATTTTAAATTTGTTGTCAAAATAAGTCGGGTGATGCCATTCTTGTTTAAAATAAGCGGAATGTCCCTAAAAGGACGCCGGAAGGCCGTTTTTGCAAGAACAGCCACCCTGAGTCATTTTTACATGGTTTGCGGGCACAGCCTTAAAATCTTCCTCCCAGAAGTGCTGAAAGGTCGTATTTGCAAATCCAAGGCCTGTTTTCTAAATAAAGAATTTTTGCACAAATAGCCATTTTTTCAAAATAAGTCATTAAAGTCCCCTAGTAAATGTGCAGGATGGATTCAAGTAACATCGAAACATTCTCAGTCCTGAGCGAGATCCCTTTGAAACTTCACATGTGGTGGCATGATTTGGGAAAAGGAAGCAGAGATACCGTGGTCAAAAATTTGGGTGGTCTCGTGGATTTGCTGAACATCAAACCAAGAAAAGATATTATTGAGGCATTGATACCATTCTGGGATCCGACCCGTAATGTATTCCAGTTTTCAGATTTTGAACTCACACCTACATTAGAAGAGATTGCCGGATACGCCGGTCTCAACGGGAACCTCCGAGGTTGATACCCATTGGCCCCACGACCGGTAACCCTTCATAGGTTCTTGGATTTGTTGAACATCAGCCGGGATATTCAAGACCCGCACCTGGCGGAAGGGTGTTGTACATTGCATTTCTTATATCACCGGTATGGTAACCCCAAAGGTTTCGAGGAACCCAACACAGGATTGACACATGCTGGAAATAAAGACAAATGGGAAGCCCGACGGGGATTAGCCTTCATGGTGGCCTATTGGGAGTGGTAATTTGTCCAAGAAAGGACGGTCACATAGACCTTGGCCTGGTAGGGATGCTAGATGTTGCCATGAAAAAACCTACTAGCACGGTGGTTCCCCTGATTGTAGCAGAAATGTACCGAGCTTTGACCAAATGTCGGGAAGGGGAGAAATTCTTTCAAGGTTGCAATTTGCTCTTACAATTGTGGGTACAGGAACACCTCTGTCACCGCACAGGCTATATGAACTACGGTTTAACCGGATTGAGTTGTATTGCAGAATTCGAGACCCGGGTGACAGGTATTGAATTCCCTGAGGGTACTGAGGCCTGGTCGTCATGCTTAAGATCCTTGACCGCAGATAAAGTTGAATGGGCTTATGGATGGCTTCCTGCTACTGAAGTTGTATACACCTCAGCGGAGGTCCCTTATATTCTTTTGATGGGTATTCGAAGCATACAGCCTTATGCTCCTTACCGAGTTCTGCGACAATTTGGAAGATTCCAGACAGTGCACAACGATGAAGACCTG
>NW_017671197.1:183299-191022 GCF_001879085.1 Nicotiana attenuata | reverse complement strand
ACAGTAATGATGATCAGGGCTAGTGAGGATAGATCAAATGAGAAACTAGCAAAGGAGAGAGCATCGATCAAGGTAGGAGAAACAGTTAGCAAACCAGTTGTAGTGATGAAGAAAGAGCTTTTTAGCAGTGTTGCAGAAAAACAAGAACCAGTTAAAGTGGTAGTGTCCGGGGCAGCTATCAAGCCCGCTGTGATTGTGAAAGGGGCTCGCACAAAGTCGGTTATCATCAAGCCAGTGACTCAGCTGCCAGTAATCAGTAGAAAGGCCGTCCCATGGAATTACGGCCGAGTGACAGTGATGTATCAGGGAAAGGAAGTCAAGGAAGAAGTTTGTGAAACACATGGTCTGACTCGCTCGGGGAGATGTTTTGCTCCTGACGAGCTGAGAAAGGCTAAACTCACCAAAGATAATCCAGTATCAGTAAAGAAAGCTGTAACTGAAGAAGAGGCAGAAGAATTTTTGAAGAAGATGAAGGCACAGGATTATTCTATTGTAGAACAGTTGAGAAAGACCCCGGCGCAAATCTCTTTGCTATCATTACTAATCCACTCAGATGAGCACCGTCAGGCATTGATGAAAATTCTGAATGAGGCCCACGTTCCCGATAAGATTTCTGTGAACCATTTAGAGAAAATAGCAAACAAGATTTTTGAAGTCAACAGGGTTACATTTTCTGATGATGAGCTGCCTTTGGAAGGCACTGAACATAATAAAGCACTCTACCTCACGGTGAAATGTGAAGACTCTGTGGTCACCCGGGTGCTTGTTGGTAACGGGTCCAGTGCAAACATTTGCCCTCTCTCCACCCTGGAAAAGTTAAAGGCGGACAGTGAGAGAATCCACAAGAATAGCATTTGCGTGCGAGGATTTGATGGAGGAGGAAAGGACACAGTTGGGGATATAGTGTTGGAACTGACAATAGGTCCGGTTGAATTCACTATGGAGTTCCAGATGCTCGACGTGGCCGTCTCTTACAATATCTTGTTAGGCCGACCCTGGATCCATGCAGCAAAAGCAGTGCCATCTACCTTGCACCAGATAGTCAAATTTGAGTGGGACAGGCAAGAGATTATGGTGCATGGGGAAGATGGTTCGTGTACTCTGGGTGATGCCATTATGCCTTTCATAGAAGCGGAAGATGACAAAGGCCCATGGGTTTATCAAGTCTTCGATACGGTATCGGTTGAAAAGATCCCGGAAGGAAGTGTATTCCTGTGCCAAAGGTAGCTACTGCATCCGTCATGGTTGCGTCGGAAATGCTGAAGAACGGATTTGTACCTGGAAAAGGCTTGGGTGCTTCTTTACAAGGCATCGTACAGCCGGTATCTCTTCCTGCAAACCTGGATACTTTTGGTTTAGGTTTAAGCCCACTGCTGCAGACATAAGGCGAGCTAGAAAAATGAAAAAAAAAGCATGGACCCTTCCAAAACCCATCCCCCGCCTTTCCCGTTCCTTCGTCAGGCCTGGTACTAAGAAGCGCCTAGCAACAGCAATGCCCAGTGGTGTGGTTGATCCCAACAAGGAGCTGATTGAGAGGTTTGAAAAGTTGTTTTATGAGGTGAATGTGTTGGAGGCCGGAGAAGGTCCAAGCAAGGCAGATGTTCAGTTCGTGGGGCCCCAGGCAAAGCTTAACAATTGGGAAGCAACTCCCCTTCCTACCCGGAGGGAGTCTTGGTAGTTAGTTTTGATTTCCTTTCAGTTTAATCTGGATTATTTCCAAGGTTGTAATTGGGATGCATGTTCCGTCCGTTTGGATGAGTCAAACCTTGTTATCTTAAATACTAATGAAATGAAATTTCCCTCTTTTTCATTCCTGATAGTTGTTATTTTTTCCTTTCTTTTCTTTCTTGTACAGTCCCTTTTACGCTGGTTTCAGTGATATGTCATGCATGAGGAGTCTTCAGCCCAGTCTTAAATGCCAATCTAACTCAGACATAATAATACAAGAAATTGAGTGTAATGACGCAATAGAATATGATGATGAGGAAGCTTTTGAGGAAATCGGAAAAGAATTAAGCCATTTTGAAGAAAAACCTAAACCCAATCTGAATGACACAGAGGCAATCAATTTAGGGAATCAGGAGAATGTGCGGGAAACGAAAATAAGTGTCCACTTGGAACCTCAGCTCAGGGAGGAGATAACTAAAGCACTTTTTGAGTACAAGGATGTTTTTGCATGGTCGTATGACGACATGCCAGGTTTAAGCACTGATTTGGTGGTCCACAAATTGCCCACTGACCCAGCATGCCCTCCTGTCAAGCAGAAGCTAAGGAAATTCAAAACAGACATTAGTGTGAAAATCAAAGAAGAGGTCACCAAACAGTTTGAGGCAAAGGTCATCCGGGTCACGCGGTATCCCACTTGGTTAGCCAATGTTGTGCCTGTGCCAAAGAAGGATGGAAAGACCACAGTGTGCGTAGATTACTGTGACCTCCATAAGGCAAGTCTGAAAGACAACTTCCCATTACCAAACATCCACATATTGATTGACAATTGTGCCAAACATGAGATTGGTTCCTTCGTGGATTGTTATGCGGGCTATCACCAGATTTTGATGGATGAGGAGGATGCAGAAAAGACGGCATTTATCACACCTTGGGGAACGTATTGTTATAGAGTCATGCCATTTGGGTTGAAGAACGCAGGAGCAACTTATATGAGGGCGATGACCACCATGTTCCATGACATGATACATCGGGAGATTGAGGTCTATGTGGACGACGTGATCATAAAGTCGAGAAAACAATGTGACCATGTCCAGAACTTGAGGAAATTCTTCCAGAGACTCCGCAGATACAACCTCAAACTTAATCCAGCAAAGTGTGTATTTGGATTTCCATATGGGAAGTAATTGGGATTCGTGGTGAATCGGCGCGGTATTGAATTAGACCCGTCCAAGATCAAAGCCATTCAGGCGCTACCACCGCCAAGGAACAAGAAAGAAGTGATGAGTTTGCTTGGCAGGTTGAATTACATCAGCAGGTTCATTGCCCAGCTTACAACAACTTGCGAGCCCATCTTCAAGCTGCTAAAGAAAGATGCTGCGGTCAGATGGACGGATGAATGTCAAGCAGCATTTGACAAGATTAAGGAGTATTTGGCTAGTCCACCTGTGTTGGTCCCGCCTGAGCCGGGAAGACCCCTGATCCTTTATCTGACCGTGCTGGATAATTCTTTTGGTTGTGTACTGGGGCAACATGACATCACAGGAAGGAAAGAGCAGGCGATTTACTACCTCAGCAAGAAGTTCACATCATATGAGGTAAAGTACACTCAACTTGAGAGGACGTGTTGTGCCTTAACCTGGGTGGCGCAGAAGTTGAAACATTACTTGTCAGCTTATACCACCTATCTCATCTCTCGGTTGGATCCGTTGAAGTACATTTTTCAGAAGTCCATGCCCACAGGGAGGCTGGCGAAATGGCAAATCTTGCTTACGGAGTTCGATATTGTCAACGTGACCCGGACTGCAATGAAAGCACAAGCGCTGGCTGATCATTTGGCCAAGAATCCAGTTGATGATGAATATGAACCTTTGAAAACATACTTCCCTGACAAGGAAATAATGCATGTTGAAGAATTAGAACAAATCAAGAAGCCAGGATGGAAACTGTTCTTTGATGGAGCTGCCAACGCCAAGGGTGTCGGGATAGGAGCAGTATTGATTTCTGAGACAGGGCAACACTACCCTGTCATTGCTCAACTTCGCTTCTATTGCACCAATAACATGGCTGAATATGAGGCATGTATCTTGGGTTTGAGATTAGCTATAGACATGGGTGTCCAGGAAATCTTGGTCATGGGTGACTCGGATCTTCTGGTACACTAGATTCAGGGTGAATGGGAAACACGAGATTTGAAGCTCATACCGTATCGGCAGTGTTTGCATGAGCTTTGTCAACGGTTTCAATCGATAGACTTCAGGCATATTCCAAGGATTCACAATGAGGTTGCCGACGCTTTGGCCACTTTGGCGTCAATGTTGCATCATCCAGACAGGGCTTACGTGGACCCGTTACAGATTCAGGTCCGAGATCAGTATGCTTATTGTAATATGGTGGAAGAAGAGCTTGACGGTGAGCCGTGGTTCCGTGACATCAAAGAATACCTCCGGATGGGAGTGTACCCAGCACAAGCTACAGGAGATCAAAAGAGAGCAATTCGACGCTTGGCAAGCGGATTTTTCTTCAGTGGAGGAGTGTTGTACAAAAGAACTCCAGATCTTGGATTGTTGAGATGCATGGATGCTAAACAGGCTACAGTTATCATGGCTGAGGTACATGCGGGAGTTTGCGGACCTCATATGAGTGGATATGTATTGGCAAAGAAGATTCTCCGAGCAGGTTATTATTGGCTTACTATGGAACGAGATTGCATTAGTTTCGTGCGCAAGTGTCATCAATGTCAGGTACATGGAGATTTGATTCATTCTCCACCATCCGAATTGCATACAATGTCAGCACCATGGCCGTTCGTTGCTTGGGGAATGGATGTCATTGGGCCGATCGAGCCAGCGGCGTCAAATGGGCACAGGTTTATTCTGGTAGCTATTGATTATTTCACTAAGTGGGTTGAAGCAAAAACTTTCAAATCTGTGACTAAGAAGGCAGTGGTCGATTTTGTGCATTCGAATATCATCTATCTCGGTTAGGATCCCGAAGGTAATCATCACAGACAATGGGGCCAATCTCAACAGTCATTTGATGGCAGAGACATGCCAGCAGTTTAAGATCACGCACCGCAATTCCACCCCATATCGTCCTAAGGAAAATGGAGCAGTCGAAGCAGCTAACAAGAACATCAAGAAAATACTTCGGAAAATGGTAGAAGGGTCCAGGCAATGGCATGAGAAGTTACCTTTTGCCCTTTTAGGCTATCGCACTACTGTCCGCACTTCAGTAGGGGCGACTCCTTATTCACTGGTGTACGGCACTGAGGCAGTAATACCCGCAGAGGTTGAAATCCCGTCCCTTCGGATTATCGCCGAGGCGGAAATTGATGATGTTGAATGGGTTAAAGCCCGCTTGGAACAACTAAGTTTGATTGATGAGAAGAGATTGGCAGCAGTGTGTCACGGTCAGTTGTACCAACAGAGGATGGCAAGAGCATACAACAAGAAAGTGCGTCCGCGGAAATTCGAAGTAGGGCAATTGGTGTTGAGGCGTATCTTACCTCATTGGGCTGAGGCAAAAGGAAAGTTCGCCCCGAACTGGCAGGGGCCATTTGTTGTAACCAGAGTGTTGTCCAATGGCGCATTATATTTGACAGATGTGGAAGGAAAATGTGTAGAAATGGCTATCAACTCTGACGCAGTCAAGCGATACTATGTATTATTTCTTGGTTTAATTGTACTTTAGTGTATTTGGCATATTTTTGAGATTGAAATGACGAAGGCATTTTGTTCTGCTATCCAAACACTTTATCCTTTGTTACCCCTTTTGAGCCTCATTTACTTTCTTTCGTACCCCTCTTTCGGAATTAATAACAACTCGGAAGCTCGAGCAAGGCAAAACAGTGAAGAAATAAGAAAACACAGTCCAACGGAAAGAAAAGAAAAAAAAAAGAAGAGAAAAAAAAGAATAGAGGAAAAGAAAAAAACAGAAAAGAAAAATGAAGAAAGGAAAAAAGAAATGAAAAGAAAAAAAAAATGAAAAGAAAAATAAAGGAAAGAAAAAATGAAAAGAAAGAAAAGAAAGTGGAAGAAAAGGAAAGATTGCAACAGCAAAGTAATTCCTATGACCTGAACTACGTTTGACTTGATCCCGAAAGGGTACGTAGGCAGCCTCTCCTTGGGGTTCAGTAACATCAAAACAAAATCCCAAAAGTCCCCACGAAAGGAACTGGGGCAGCAGTTATGGTTGTGCAAGAAAGTTGATTCCGAAAGTTGTAGTTGTGAACCCATATTGAATTGTTTTAGAGCCTTTTATACCCTTTCTTTCTAACCCTATCCAAAAGCCTGCATTACGGTCCAAAGAAAGACCTTTTGATCAAGCTTCAGGAAGTGCCAATATGAGCAAGTCAAAGTGATTCACATCAGGGGCAATGCTCCAGTGCAAGGGAAAAATGATAAAATGAGATAGTCTTATTGGTGAAAACCCTCACGGGCACCGTAAGGCGAAGCGAGTTGAGAGAAAATAAAAAATGAGAGAGTCTTATTGGTGAAAACCCTCACGGGCACCGTAAGGCAAAGATGAGTTTTTCAGACAGGCAAATGAGAAAAGTCTATGGTCAAAAGATGCTCAGGACATTGCAAGACGAGTAAGGTTTGGGTTTGGGTAAAAATCAGGTTGTGAAAGTCCGAAACGACAAATGTGACGATTGAAAGTTGATTGGTAGACAGACTGGGCTGGTCAATCCGAAATGCATGGCATGCTCAATGGTACCAGCTGTTCCACTCAGATAAGTCTCATTCTCTTCTTTCTTCATTACAAATCATCCGTTCTCGGATTCTCTTTATCCTTAACCCTTGAGGTCATTGCATTTCATTCTTTCGAGGTCTATCTCTGGGATGTTTCAGTGTCACTTCTATTCGAAACAAAGGAAGGAATGTCAAAGCTAACTACCAGCTTCCTAGTTGTACAGATAGGGCCAGAATATATCAAAGATATCCAAAAGCAAAGTAAGTCATAAAGGACCACTGGAAGTTTCATCGGTGGATTGATCGGATAATTGTGGGGAAGAAGCGAAGTTTCAAAAGAGGGGTCAGAAACACAAAAACAGCAATATGGGATAGAACACTTGGGTCATCAAATTCAAGGGGTTGAAATTCGGCCAGGAAGTTGAGGGGATTCAAGGCAAGTCTAGGGAAGCGGAACGAAGTAAAGCCCAGCAGCAGGGATGTACCTAGCAAGAATGCCAGCAGCTAGCCACCATTTTATATTGACAAGATTTTTCTTTGATTGAAACAGGGGCAGAAATTTCGTTCGTTTCGGAGAAACCCACCACAAGGAAAGGCAGGCACCAGACATGTTGGACGGTAAGTTCTCAGGACCCTCCTGGAAAATGGGACTTAGTTTAAATCTCGAAACAATCGTGAGTAGCCTAATCTAGCATAAATGTACCCCAAAGGAATATAAGTTGGTTTCGAAGTTTGCATGCTTAAGATAGGATGCATTAGAAGTTTTCAGGACCCTCCTGGATAATGGGACGTAGTTTTAAGGTCTGCTTAGATAACAAATATAGTGGAAGTCGTACCTTCAGTAGATGTAACTAGGGTTACAATTGTCATTTAACTAGGAGTTGTCAGGACCCTCCTGGATAATGGGGAGTAGTTTATGACCTTTTAGACAACAAATGTAGTGGGGGTAATACCTCTAGAGGATATAACTTAGGTTCATAATCATTAGAAGTTGTCAGGACCTCCCTGGATAATAGGACTTAGCTTTCAAATTCTTATAATAGTTGGTAGAATAATTCAGTTTAACACTTACCCACGTACCCAGCTACCAAACTGGGGCAGAAAGTTTTCTTTGTTTTTGTTTGTTTTGTTGCAGTCAGGAGCCCACCTGGAGAACAAGGGAACACTTTTCAAGTTTCAGCAGTCAGGAGCCCGCCTGGAGAACAAAGGCATACTTTTCAAGTTTCAGCAGTCAGGAGCCCGCCTGGAGAACAGAGGCATACCTTTCAAGTTTCAGCAGTCAGGAGCCCGCCTGGAGAACAGAGACATGCATTTCAAGTTTCAGCAATCAGGAGCTCGCCTGGATAACAGAGGCATACATTTCA